>NW_026527069.1:300000-565000 GCF_027744825.2 Synchiropus splendidus
TTAAAATTTCATGTTCTGAAGCTTCCCTGAAAAGTTATGGCACAATGCACAAAAACGCTTTTCAGCCTGAGATAAGGTGGGTTTCGGAACGCCAAACATAAAAGTGTTAATAACTTTGGAAAAACACTTCAGACAGTTTAGATTTGATGTGCAACTACTAGAAAGACCCTTTCTGCTATAGTGGGAGGTTAAAATTTCATGTTCTGAAGCTTCCCTGAAAAGTTATGGCACAATGCACAAAAACGCTTTTCAGCCTGAGATAAGGTGGGTTTCGGAACGCCAAACATAAAAGTGTTAATAACTTTGGAAAAACACTTCAGACAGTTTAGATTTGATGTGCAACTACGAGAAAGACCCTTTCTGCTATAGTGGGAGGTTAAAATTTCATGTTCTGAAGCTTCCCTGAAAAGTTATGGCACAATGCACAAAAACGCTTTTCAGCCTGAGATAAGGTGGGTTTCGGAACGCCAAACATAAAAGTGTTGATAACTTTCGAAAAACACTTCAGAGAGTTTAGATTTGATGTGCACCTACTAGAAAGACCCTTTCTGCTATAGTGGGAGGTTAAAATTTCATGTTCTGAAGCTTTCCTGAAAAGTTATGGCACAATGCACAAAAACGCTTTTCAGCCTGAGATAAGGTGGGTTTCGGAACGCCAAACATAAAAGTGTTGATAACTTTTGAAAAACACTTCAGACAGCTTAGATTTGATGTGCAACTACTAGAAAGACCCTTTCTGCTATAGTGGGAGGTTAGAATTTCATGTTCTGAAGCTTCCCTGAAAAGTTATGGCACAATGCACAAAAACGCTTTTCAGCCTGAGATAAGGTGGGTTTCGGAACGCCAAACATAAAAGTGTTGATAACTTTCGAAAAACACTTCAGACAGCTTAGATTTGATGTGCACCTAGTAGAAAGACCCTTTCTGCTATAGTGGGAGGTTAAAATTTCATGTTCTGAAGCTTCCCTGAAAAGTTATGGCACAATGCGTAAAAACGCTTTTCAGCCTGAGATAAGGTGGGTTTCGGAACGCCAAACATAAAAGTGTTGATAACTTTGGAAAAACACTTCAGACAGTTTAGATTTGATGTGCAACTACTAGAAAGACCCTTTCTGCTATAGTGGGAGGTTAAAATTTCATGTTCTGAAGCTTCCCTGAAAAGTTATGGCACAATGCACAAAAACGCTTTTCAGCCTGAGATAAGGTGGGTTTCGGAACGCCAAACATAAAAGTGTTGATAACTTCCGAAAAACACTTCAGACAGCTTAGATTTGATGTGCACCTACTAGAAAGACCCTTTCTGCTATAGTGGGAGGTTAAAATTTCATGTTCTGAAGCTTCCCTGAAAAGTTATGGCACAATGCGTAAAAACGCTTTTCAGCCTGAGATAAGGTGGGTTTCGGAACGCCAAACATAAAAGTGTTGATAACTTTGGAAAAACACTTCAGACAGTTTAGATTTGATGTGCAACTACTAGAAAGACCCTTTCTGCTATAGTGGGAGGTTAAAATTTCATGTTCTGAAGCTTCCCTGAAAAGTTATGGCACAATGCACAAAAACGCTTTTCAGCCTCAGATAAGGTGGGTTTCGGAACGCCAAACATAAAAGTGTTAATAACTTTGGAAAAACACTTCAGACAGTTTAGATTTGATGTGCAACTACTAGAAAGACCCTTTCTGCTATAGTGGGAGGTTAAAATTTCATGTTCTGAAGCTTCCCTGAAAAGTTATGGCACAATGCACAAAAACGCTTTTCAGCCTGAGATAAGGTGGGTTTCGGAACGCCAAACATAAAAGTGTTGATAACTTTCGAAAAACACTTCAGACAGCTTAGATTTGATGTGCACCTACTAGAAAGACCCTTTCTGCTATAGTGGGAGGTTAAAATTTCATGTTCTGAAGCTTCCCTGAAAAGTTATGGCACAATGCGTAAAAACGCTTTTCAGCCTGAGATAAGGTGGGTTTCGGAACGCCAAACATAAAAGTGTTGATAACTTTGGAAAAACACTTCAGACAGTTTAGATTTGATGTGCAACTACTAGAAAGACCCTTTCTGCTATAGTGGGAGGTTAAAATTTCATGTTCTGAAGCTTCCTTGAAAAGTTATGGCACAATGCACAAAAACGCTTTTCAGCCTGAGATAAGGTGGGTTTCGGAACGCCAAACATAAAAGTGTTGATAACTTTGGAAAAACACTTCAGACAGTTTAGATTTGATGTGCAACTACTAGAAAGACCCTTTCTGCTATAGTGGGAGGTTAAAATTTCATGTTCTGAAGCTTTCCTGAAAAGTTATGGCACAATGCACAAAAACGCTTTTCAGCCTGAGATAAGGTGGGTTTCGGAACGCCAAACATAAAAGTGTTGATAACTTTTGAAAAACACTTCAGACAGCTTAGATTTGATGTGCAACTACTAGAAAGACCCTTTCTGCTATAGTGGGAGGTTAAAATTTCATGTTCTGAAGCTTCCCTGAAAAGTTATGGCACAATGCACAAAAACGCTTTTCAGCCTGAGATAAGTTGGGTTTCGGAACGCCAAACATAAAAGTGTTGATAACTTTCGAAAAACACTTCAGACAGCTTAGATTTGATGTGCACCTACTAGAAAGACCCTTTCTGCTATAGTGGGAGGTTAAAATTTCATGTTCTGAAGCTTCCCTGAAAAGTTATGGCACAATGCGTAAAAACGCTTATCAGCCTGAGATAAGGTGGGTTTCGGAACGCCAAACATAAAAGTGTTGATAACTTTGGAAAAACACTTCAGACAGTTTAGATTTGATGTGCAACTACTAGAAAGACCCTTTCTGCTATAGTGGGAGGTTAAAATTTCATGTTCTGAAGCTTCCCTGAAAAGTTATGGCACAATGCACAAAAACGCTTTTCAGCCTGAGATAAGGTGGGTTTCGGAACGCCAAACATAAAAGTGTTAATAACTTTGGAAAAACACTTCAGACAGTTTAGATTTGATGTGCAACTACTAGAAAGACCCTTTCTGCTATAGTGGGAGGTTAAAATTTCATGTTCTGAAGCTTCCCTGAAAAGTTATGGCACAATGCACAAAAACGCTTTTCAGCCTGAGATAAGGTGGGTTTCGGAACGCCAAACATAAAAGTGTTGATAACTTTCGAAAAACACTTCAGAGAGCTTAGATTTGATGTGCACCTACTAGAAAGACCCTTTCTGCTATAGTGGGAGGTTAAAATTTCATGTTCTGAAGCTTTCCTGAAAAGTTATGGCACAATGCACAAAAACGCTTTTCAGCCTGAGATAAGGTGGGTTTCGGAAGGCCAAACATAAAAGTGTTGATAACTTTTGAAAAACACTTCAGACAGCTTAGATTTGATGTGCAACTACTAGAAAGACCCTTTCTGCTATAGTGGGAGGTTAAAATTTCATGTTCTGAAGCTTCCCTGAAAAGTTATGGCACAATGCACAAAAACGCTTTTCAGCCTGAGATAAGGTGGGTTTCGGAACGCCAAACATAAAAGTGTTGATAACTTTGGAAAAACACTTCAGACAGTTTAGATTTGATGTGCAACTACTAGAAAGACCCTTTCTGCTATAGTGGGAGGTTAAAATTTCATGTTCTGAAGCTTCCCTGAAAAGTTATGGCACAATGCACAAAAACGCTTTTCAGCCTGAGATAAGGTGGGTTTCGGAACGCCAAACATAAAAGTGTTAATAACTTTGGAAAAACACTTCAGACAGTTTAGATTTGATGTGCAACTACTAGAAAGACCCTTTCTGCTATAGTGGGAGGTTAAAATTTCATGTTCTGAAGCTTCCCTGAAAAGTTATGGCACAATGCACAAAAACGCTTTTCAGCCTGAGATAAGGTGGGTTTCGGAACGCCAAACATAAAAGTGTTGATAACTTTCGAAAAACACTTCAGAGAGCTTAGATTTGATGTGCACCTACTAGAAAGACCCTTTCTGCTATAGTGGGAGGTTAAAATTTCATGTTCTGAAGCTTTCCTGAAAAGTTATGGCACAATGCACAAAAACGCTTTTCAGCCTGAGATAAGGTGGGTTTCGGAAGGCCAAACATAAAAGTGTTGATAACTTTTGAAAAACACTTCAGACAGCTTAGATTTGATGTGCAACTACTAGAAAGACCCTTTCTGCTATAGTGGGAGGTTAAAATTTCATGTTCTAAACTTCCCTGAAAAGTTATGGCACAATGCACAAAAACGCTTTTCAGCCTGAGATAAGGTGGGTTTCGGAACGCCAAACATAAAAGTGTTGATAACTTTCGAAAAACACTTCAGACAGCTTAGATTTGATGTGCACCTACTAGAAAGACCCTTTCTGCTATAGTGGGAGGTTAAAATTTCATGTTCTGAAGCTTCCCTGAAAAGTTATGGCACAATGCACAAAAACGCTTTTCAGCCTGAGATAAGGTGGGTTTCGGAACGCCAAACATAAAAGTGTTGATAACTTTGGAAAAACACTTCAGACAGTTTAGATTTGATGTGCAACTACTAGAAAGACCCTTTCTGCTATAGTGGGAGGTTAAAATTTCATGTTCTGAAGCTTCCCTGAAAAGTTATGGCACAATGCACAAAAACGCTTTTCAGCCTCAGATAAGGTGGGTTTCGGAACGCCAAACATAAAAGTGTTAATAACTTTGGAAAAACACTTCAGACAGTTTAGATTTGATGTGCAACTACTAGAAAGACCCTTTCTGCTATAGTGGGAGGTTAAAATTTCATGTTCTGAAGCTTCCCTGAAAAGTTATGGCACAATGCACAAAAACGCTTTTCAGCCTGAGATAAGGTGGGTTTCGGAACGCCAAACATAAAAGTGTTGATAACTTTCGAAAAACACTTCAGACAGCTTAGATTTGATGTGCACCTACTAGAAAGACCCTTTCTGCTATAGTGGGAGGTTAAAATTTCATGTTCTGAAGCTTCCCTGAAAAGTTATGGCACAATGCGTAAAAACGCTTTTCAGCCTGAGATAAGGTGGGTTTCGGAACGCCAAACATAAAAGTGTTGATAACTTTGGAAAAACACTTCAGACAGTTTAGATTTGATGTGCAACTACTAGAAAGACCCTTTCTGCTATAGTGGGAGGTTAAAATTTCATGTTCTGAAGCTTCCTTGAAAAGTTATGGCACAATGCACAAAAACGCTTTTCAGCCTGAGATAAGGTGGGTTTCGGAACGCCAAACATAAAAGTGTTGATAACTTTGGAAAAACACTTCAGACAGTTTAGATTTGATGTGCAACTACTAGAAAGACCCTTTCTGCTATAGTGGGAGGTTAAAATTTCATGTTCTGAAGCTTTCCTGAAAAGTTATGGCACAATGCACAAAAACGCTTTTCAGCCTGAGATAAGGTGGGTTTCGGAACGCCAAACATAAAAGTGTTGATAACTTTTGAAAAACACTTCAGACAGCTTAGATTTGATGTGCAACTACTAGAAAGACCCTTTCTGCTATAGTGGGAGGTTAAAATTTCATGTTCTGAAGCTTCCCTGAAAAGTTATGGCACAATGCACAAAAACGCTTTTCAGCCTGAGAGAAGTTGGGTTTCGGAACGCCAAACATAAAAGTGTTGATAACTTTCGAAAAACACTTCAGACAGCTTAGATTTGATGTGCACCTACTAGAAAGACCCTTTCTGCTATAGTGGGAGGTTAAAATTTCATGTTCTGAAGCTTCCCTGAAAAGTTATGGCACAATGCGTAAAAACGCTTATCAGCCTGAGATAAGGTGGGTTTCGGAACGCCAAACATAAAAGTGTTGATAACTTTGGAAAAACACTTCAGACAGTTTAGATTTGATGTGCAACTACTAGAAAGACCCTTTCTGCTATAGTGGGAGGTTAAAATTTCATGTTCTGAAGCTTCCCTGAAAAGTTATGGCACAATGCACAAAAACGCTTTTCAGCCTGAGATAAGGTGGGTTTCGGAACGCCAAACATAAAAGTGTTAATAACTTTGGAAAAACACTTCAGACAGTTTAGATTTGATGTGCAACTACTAGAAAGACCCTTTCTGCTATAGTGGGAGGTTAAAATTTCATGTTCTGAAGCTTCCCTGAAAAGTTATGGCACAATGCACAAAAACGCTTTTCAGCCTGAAATAAGGTGGGTTTCGGAACGCCAAACATAAAAGTGTTGATAACTTTCGAAAAACACTTCAGAGAGCTTAGATTTGATGTGCACCTACTAGAAAGACCCTTTCTGCTATAGTGGGAGGTTAAAATTTCATGTTCTGAAGCTTTCCTGAAAAGTTATGGCACAATGCACAAAAACGCTTTTCAGCCTGAGATAAGGTGGGTTTCGGAAGGCCAAACATAAAAGTGTTGATAACTTTTGAAAAACACTTCAGACAGCTTAGATTTGATGTGCAACTACTAGAAAGACCCTTTCTGCTATAGTGGGAGGTTAAAATTTCATGTTCTGAAGCTTCCCTGAAAAGTTATGGCACAATGCACAAAAACGCTTTTCAGCCTGAGATAAGGTGGGTTTCGGAACGCCAAACATAAAAGTGTTGATAACTTTGGAAAAACACTTCAGACAGTTTAGATTTGATGTGCAACTACTAGAAAGACCCTTTCTGCTATAGTGGGAGGTTAAAATTTCATGTTCTGAAGCTTCCCTGAAAAGTTATGGCACAATGCACAAAAACGCTTTTCAGCCTGAGATAAGGTGGGTTTCGGAACGCCAAACATAAAAGTGTTAATAACTTTGGAAAAACACTTCAGACAGTTTAGATTTGATGTGCAACTACTAGAAAGACCCTTTCTGCTATAGTGGGAGGTTAAAATTTCATGTTCTGAAGCTTCCCTGAAAAGTTATGGCACAATGCACAAAAACGCTTTTCAGCCTGAGATAAGGTGGGTTTCGGAACGCCAAACATAAAAGTGTTGATAACTTTCGAAAAACACTTCAGAGAGCTTAGATTTGATGTGCACCTACTAGAAAGACCCTTTCTGCTATAGTGGGAGGTTAAAATTTCATGTTCTGAAGCTTTCCTGAAAAGTTATGGCACAATGCACAAAAACGCTTTTCAGCCTGAGATAAGGTGGGTTTCGGAACGCCAAACATAAAAGTGTTGATAACTTTTGAAAAACACTTCAGACAGCTTAGATTTGATGTGCAACTACTAGAAAGACCCTTTCTGCTATAGTGGGAGGTTAAAATTTCATGTTCTGAAGCTTCCCTGAAAAGTTATGGCACAATGCACAAAAACGCTTTTCAGCCTGAGATAAGGTGGGTTTCGGAACGCCAAACATAAAAGTGTTGATAACTTTCGAAAAACACTTCAGACAGCTTAGATTTGATGTGCACCTACTAGAAAGACCCTTTCTGCTATAGTGGGAGGTTAAAATTTCATGTTCTGAAGCTTCCCTGAAAAGTTATGGCACAATGCACAAAAACGCTTTTCAGCCTGAGATAAGGTGGGTTTCGGAACGCCAAACATAAAAGTGTTGATAACTTTGGAAAAACACTTCAGACAGTTTAGATTTGATGTGCAACTACTAGAAAGACCCTTTCTGCTATAGTGGGAGGTTAAAATTTCATGTTCTGAAGCTTCCCTGAAAAGTTATGGCACAATGCACAAAAACGCTTTTCAGCCTGAGATAAGGTGGGTTTCGGAACGCCAAACATAAAAGTGTTAATAACTTTGGAAAAACACTTCAGACAGTTTAGATTTGATGTGCAACTACTAGAAAGACCCTTTCTGCTATAGTGGGAGGTTAAAATTTCATGTTCTGAAGCTTCCCTGAAAAGTTATGGCACAATGCACAAAAACGCTTTTCAGCCTGAGATAAGGTGGGTTTCGGAACGCCAAACATAAAAGTGTTGATAACTTTCGAAAAACACTTCAGAGAGCTTAGATTTGATGTGCACCTACTAGAAAGACCCTTTCTGCTATAGTGGGAGGTTAAAATTTCATGTTCTGAAGCTTTCCTGAAAAGTTATGGCACAATGCACAAAAACGCTTTTCAGCCTGAGATAAGGTGGGTTTCGGAACGCCAAACATAAAAGTGTTGATAACTTTTGAAAAACACTTCAGACAGCTTAGATTTGATGTGCAACTACTAGAAAGACCCTTTCTGCTATAGTGGGAGGTTAAAATTTCATGTTCTGAAGCTTCCCTGAAAAGTTATGGCACAATGCACAAAAACGCTTTTCAGCCTGAGATAAGGTGGGTTTCGGAACGCCAAACATAAAAGTGTTGATAACTTTGGAAAAACACTTCAGACAGTTTAGATTTGATGTGCAACTACTAGAAAGACCCTTTCTGCTATAGTGGGAGGTTAAAATTTCATGTTCTGAAGCTTTCCTGAAAAGTTATGGCACAATGCACAAAAACGCTTTTCAGCCTGAGATAAGGTGGGTTTCGGAACGCCAAACATAAAAGTGTTGATAACTTTTGAAAAACACTTCAGACAGCTTAGATTTGATGTACAACTACTAGAAAGACCCTTTCTGCTATAGTGGGAGGTTAAAATTTCATGTTCTGAAGCTTCCCTGAAAAGTTATGGCACAATGCACAAAAACGCTTTTCAGCCTGAGATAAGGTGGGTTTCGGAACGCCAAACATAAAAGTGTTGATAACTTTCGAAAAACACTTCAGACAGCTTTGATTTGATGTGCACCTACTAGAAAGACCCTTTCTGCTATAGTGGGAGGTTAAAATTTCATGTTCTGAAGCTTCCCTGAAAAGTTATGGCACAATGCGTAAAAACGCTTATCAGCCTGAGATAAGGTGGGTTTCGGAACGCCAAACATAAAAGTGTTGATAACTTTGGAAAAACACTTCAGACAGTTTAGATTTGATGTGCAACTACTAGAAAGACCCTTTCTGCTATAGTGGGAGGTTAAAATTTCATGTTCTGAAGCTTCCCTGAAAAGTTATGGCACAATGCACAAAAACGCTTTTCAGCCTGAGATAAGGTGGGTTTTGGAACGCCAAACATAAAAGTGTTAATAACTTTGGAAAAACACTTCAGACAGTTTAGATTTGATGTGCAACTACTAGAAAGACCCTTTCTGCTATAGTGGGAGGTTAAAATTTCATGTTCTGAAGCTTCCCTGAAAAGTTATGGCACAATGCACAAAAACGCTTTTCAGCCTGAGATAAGGTGGGTTTCGGAACGCCAAACATAAAAGTGTTAATAACTTTGGAAAAACAATTCAGACAGTTTAGATTTGATGTGCAACTACTAGAAAGACCCTTTCTGCTATAGTGGGAGGTTAAAATTTCATGTTCTGAAGCTTCCCTGAAAAGTTATGGCACAATGCACAAAAACGCTTTTCAGCCTGAGATAAGGTGGGTTTCGGAACGCCAAACATAAAAGTGTTGATAACTTTCGAAAAACACTTCAGACAGCTTAGATTTGATGTGCACCTACTAGAAAGACCCTTTCTGCTATAGTGGGAGGTTAAAATTTCATGTTCTGAAGCTTCCCTGAAAAGTTATGGCACAATGCGTAAAAACGCTTTTCAGCCTGAGATAAGGTGGGTTTCGGAACGCCAAACATAAAAGTGTTGATAACTTTGGAAAAACACTTCAGACAGTTTAGATTTGATGTGCAACTACTAGAAAGACCCTTTCTGCTATAGTGGGAGGTTAAAATTTCATGTTCTGAAGCTTCCCTGAAAAGTTATGGCACAATGCACAAAAACGCTTTTCAGCCTGACATAAGGTGGGTTTCGGAACGCCAAACATAAAAGTGTTAATAACTTTGGAAAAACACTTCAGACAGTTTAGATTTGATGTGCAACTACTAGAAAGACCCTTTCTGCTATAGTGGGAGATTAAAATTTCATGTTCTGAAGCTTCCCTGAAAAGTTATGGCACAATGCACAAAAACGCTTTTCAGCCTGAGATAAGGTGGGTTTCGGAACGCCAAACATAAAAGTGTTGATAACTTTCGAAAAACACTTCAGAGAGCTTAGATTTGATGTGCACCTACTAGAAAGACCCTTTCTGCTGTAGTGGGAGCTTAAAATTTCATGTTCTGAAGCTTTCCTGAAAAGTTATGGCACAATGCACAAAAACGCTTTTCAGCCTGAGATAAGGTGGGTTTCGGAACGCCAAACATAAAAGTGTTGATAACTTTTGAAAAACACTTCAGACAGCTTAGATTTGATGTGCAACTACTAGAAAGACCCTTTCTGCTATAGTGGGAGGTTAAAATTTCATGTTCTGAAGCTTCCCTGAAAAGTTATGGCACAATGCACAAAAACGCTTTTCAGCCTGAGATAAGGTGGGTTTCGGAACGCCAAACATAAAAGTGTTGATAACTTTCGAAAAACACTTCAGACAGCTTAGATTTGATGTGCACCTACTAGAAAGACCCTTTCTGCTATAGTGGGAGGTCAAAATTTCATGTTCTGAAGCTTCCCTGAAAAGTTATGGCACAATGCGTAAAAACGCTTTTCAGCCTGAGATAAGGTGGGTTTCGGAACGCCAAACATAAAAGTGTTGATAACTTTGGAAAAACACTTCAGACAGTTTAGATTTGATGTGCAACTACTAGAAAGACCCTTTCTGCTATAGTGGGAGGTTAAAATTTCATGTTCTGAAGCTTCCCTGAAAAGTTATGGCACAATGCACAAAAACGCTTTTCAGCCTGAGATAAGGTGGGTTTCGGAACGCCAAACATAAAAGTGTTAATAACTTTGGAAAAACACTTCAGACAGTTTAGATTTGATGTGCAACAACTAGAAAGACCCTTTCTGCTATAGTGGGAGGTTAAAATTTCATGTTCTGAAGCTTCCCTGAAAAGTTATGGCACAATGCACAAAAACGCTTTTCAGCCTGAGATAAGGTGGGTTTCGGAACGCCAAACATAAAAGTGTTGATAACTTTGGAAAAACACTTCAGACAGTTTAGATTTGATGTGCAACTACTAGAAAGACCCTTTCTGCTATAGTGGGAGGTTAAAATTTCATGTTCTGAAGCTTCCCTGAAAAGTTATGGCACAATGCACAAAAACGCTTTTCAGCCTGAGATAAGGTGGGTTTCGGAACGCCAAACATAAAAGTGTTGATAACTTTCGAAAAACACTTCAGACAGCTTAGATTTGATGTGCACCTACTAGAAAGACCCTTTCTGCTATAGTGGGAGGTTAAAATTTCATGTTCTGAAGCTTCCCTGAAAAGTTATGGCACAATGCACAAAAACGCTTTTCAGCCTGAGATAAGGTGGGTTTCGGAACGCCAAACATAAAAGTGTTAATAACTTTGGAAAAACACTTCAGACAGTTTAGATTTGATGTGCAACTACTAGAAAGACCCTTTCTGCTATAGTGGGAGGTTAAAATTTCATGTTCTGAAGCTTTCCTGAAAAGTTATGGCACAATGCACAAAAACGCTTTTCAGCCTGAGATAAGGTGGGTTTCGGAACGCCAAACATAAAAGTGTTGATAACTTTTGAAAAACACTTCAGACAGCTTAGATTTGATGTGCAACTACTAGAAAGACCCTTTCTGCTATAGTGGGAGGTTAAAATTTCATGTTCTGAAGCTTCCCTGAAAAGTTATGGCACAATGCACAAAAACGCTGTTCAGCCTGAGATAAGGTGGGTTTCGGAACGCCAAACATAAAAGTGTTGATAACTTTCGAAAAACACTTCAGACAGCTTAGATTTGATGTGCACCTACTAGAAAGACCCTTTCTGCTATAGTGGGAGGTTAAAATTTAATGTTCTGAAGCTTCCCTGAAAAGTTATGGCACAATGCGTAAAAACGCTTTTCAGCCTGAGATAAGGTGGGTTTCGGAACGCCAAACATAAAAGTGTTGATAACTTTGGAAAAACACTTCAGACAGTTTAGATTTGATGTGCAACTACTAGAAAGACCCTTTCTGCTATAGTGGGAGGTTAAAATTTCATGTTCTGAAGCTTCCCTGAAAAGTTATGGCACAATGCACAAAAACGCTTTTCAGCCTGAGATAAGGTGGGTTTCGGAAGGCCAAACATAAAAGTGTTAATAACTTTGGAAAAACACTTCAGACAGTTTAGATTTGATGTGCAACTACTAGAAAGACCCTTTCTGCTATAGTGGGAGGTTAAAATTTCATGTTCTGAAGCTTTCCTGAAAAGTTATGGCACAATGCACAAAAACGCTTTTCAGCCTGAGATAAGGTGGGTTTCGGAACGCCAAACATAAAAGTGTTGATAACTTTCGAAAAACACTTCAGAGAGCTTAGATTTGATGTGCACCTACTAGAAAGACCCTTTCTGCTATAGTGGGAGGTTAAAATTTCATGTTCTGAAGCTTCCCTGAAAAGTTATGGCACAATGCGTAAAAACGCTTTTCAGCCTGAGATAAGGTGGGTTTCGGAACGCCAAACATAAAAGTGTTGATAACCTTGGAAAAACACTTCAGACAGTTTAGATTTGATGTGCAACTACTAGAAAGACCCTTTCTGCTATAGTGGGAGGTTAAAATTTCATGTTCTGAAGCTTCCCTGAAAAGTTATGGCACAATGCACAAAAACGCTGTTCAGCCTGAGATAAGGTGGGTTTCGGAACGCCAAACATAAAAGTGTTGATAACTTTCGAAAAACACTTCAGACAGCTTAGATTTGATGTGCACCTACTAGAAAGACCCTTTCTGCTATAGTGGGAGGTTAAAATTTAATGTTCTGAAGCTTCCCTGAAAAGTTATGGCACAATGCGTAAACACGCTTTTCAGCCTGAGATAAGGTGGGTTTCGGAACGCCAAACATAAAAGTGTTGATAACTTTGGAAAAACACTTCAGACAGTTTAGATTTGATGTGCAACTACTAGAAAGACCCTTTCTGCTATAGTGGGAGGTTAAAATTTCATGTTCTGAAGCTTCCCTGAAAAGTTATGGCACAATGCACAAAAACGCTTTTCAGCCTGAGATAAGGTGGGTTTCGGAACGCCAAACATAAAAGTGTTAATAACTTTGGAAAAACACTTCAGACAGTTTAGATTTGATGTGCAACTACTAGAAAGACCCTTTCTGCTATAGTGGGAGGTTAAAATTTCATGTTCTGAAGCTTTCCTGAAAAGTTATGGCACAATGCACAAAAACGCTTTTCAGCCTGAGATAAGGTGGGTTTCGGAACGCCAAACATAAAAGTGTTGATAACTTTCGAAAAACACTTCAGAGAGCTTAGATTTGATGTGCACCTACTAGAAAGACCCTTTCTGCTATAGTGGGAGGTTAAAATTTCATGTTCTGAAGCTTCCCTGAAAAGTTATGGCACAATGCGTAAAAACGCTTTTCAGCCTGAGATAAGGTGGGTTTCGGAACGCCAAACATAAAAGTGTTGATAACTTTGGAAAAACACTTCAGACAGTTTAGATTTGATGTGCAACTACTAGAAAGACCCTTTCTGCTATAGTGGGAGGTTAAAACTTCATGTTCTGAAGCTTCCCTGAAAAGTTATGGCACAATGCACAAAAACGCTTTTCAGCCTGACATAAGGTGGGTTTCGGAACGCCAAACATAAAAGTGTTAATAACTTTGGAAAAACACTTCAGACAGCTTAGATTTGATGTGCAACTACTAGAAAGACCCTTTCTGCTATAGTGGGAGGTTAAAATTTCATGTTCTGAAGCTTTCCTGAAAAGTTATGGCACAATGCGTAAAAACGCTTTTCAGCCTGAGATAAGGTGGGTTTCGGAACGCCAAACATAAAAGTGTTGATAACTTTGGAAAAACACTTCAGACAGCTTAGATTTGATGTGCAACTACTAGAAAGACCCTTTCTGCTATAGTGGGAGGTTAAAATTTCATGTTCTGAAGCTTCCCTGAAAAGTTATGGCACAATGCACAAAAACGCTTTTCAGCCTGAGATAAGGTGGGTTTCGGAACGCCAAACATAAAAGTGTTAATAACTTTGGAAAAACACTTCAGACAGTTTAGATTTGATGTGCAACTACTAGAAAGACCCTTTCTGCTATAGTGGGAGGTTAAAATTTCATGTTCTGAAGCTTCCCTGAAAAGTTATGGCACAATGCACAAAAACGCTTTTCAGCCTGAGATAAGGTGGGTTTCGGAACGCCAAACATAAAAGTGTTGATAACTTTCGAAAAACACTTCAGAAAGCTTAGATTTGATGTGCACCTACTAGAAAGACCCTTTCTGCTATAGTGGGAGGTTAAAATTTCATGTTCTGAAGCTTTCCTGAAAAGTTATGGCACAATGCACAAAAACGCTTTTCAGCCTGAGATAAGGTGGGTTTCGGAACGCCAAACATAAAAGTGTTGATAACTTTTGAAAAACACTTCAGACAGCTTAGATTTGATGTGCAACTACTAGAAAGACCCTTTCTGCTATAGTGGGAGGTTAAAATTTCATGTTCTGAAGCTTCCCTGAAAAGTTATGGCACAATGCACAAAAACGCTTTTCAGCCTGAGATAAGGTGGGTTTCGGAACGCCAAACATAAAAGTGTTGATAACTTTCGAAAAACACTTCAGACAGCTTAGATTTGATGTGCACCTACTAGAAAGACCCTTTCTGCTATAGTGGGAGGTTAAAATTTCATGTTCTGAAGCTTCCCTGAAAAGTTATGGCACAAGGCGTAAAAACGCTTTTCAGCCTGAGATAAGGTGGGTTTTGGAACGCCAAACATAAAAGTGTTGATAACTTTGGAAAAACACTTCAGACAGTTTAGATTTGATGTGCAACTACTAGAAAGACCCTTTCTGCTATAGTGGGAGGTTAAAATTTCATGTTCTGAAGCTTCCCTGAAAAGTTATGGCACAATGCACAAAAACGCTTTTCAGCCTGAGATAAGGTGGGTTTCGGAACGCCAAACATAAAAGTGTTGATAACTTTGGAAAAACACTTCAGACAGTTTAGATTTGATGTGCAACTACTAGAAAGACCCTTTCTGCTATAGTGGGAGGTTAAAATTTCATGTTCTGAAGCTTCCCTGAAAAGTTATGGCACAATGCACAAAAACGCTTTTCAGCCTGAGATAAGGAGGGTTTCGGAACGCCAAACATAAAAGTGTTAATAACTTTGGAAAAACACTTCAGACAGTTTAGATTTGATGTGCAACTACTAGAAAGACCCTTTCTGCTATAGTGGGAGGTTAAAATTTCATGTTCTGAAGCTTCCCTGAAAAGTTATGGCACAATGCACAAAAACGCTTTTCAGCCTGAGATAAGGTGGGTTTCGGAACGCCAAACATAAAAGTGTTGATAACTTTCGAAAAACACTTCAGAGAGCTTAGATTTGATGTGCACCTACTAGAAAGACCCTTTCTGCTATAGTGGGAGGTTAAAATTTCATGTTCTGAAGCTTTCCTGAAAAGTTATGGCACAATGCACAAAAACGCTTTTCAGCCTGAGATAAGGTGGGTTTCGGAACGCCAAACATAAAAGTGTTGATAACTTTTGAAAAACACTTCAGACAGCTTAGATTTGATGTGCAACTACTAGAAAGACCCTTTCTGCTATAGTGGGAGGTTAAAATTTCATGTTCTGAAGCTTCCCTGAAAAGTTATGGCACAATGCACAAAAACGCTTTTCAGCCTGAGATAAGGTGGGTTTCGGAACGCCAAACATAAAAGTGTTGATAACTTTGGAAAAACACTTCAGACAGTTTAGATTTGATGTGCAACTACTAGAAAGACCCTTTCTGCTATAGTGGGAGGTTAAAATTTCATGTTCTGAAGCTTTCCTGAAAAGTTATGGCACAATGCACAAAAACGCTTTTCAGCCTGAGATAAGGTGGGTTTCGGAACGCCAAACATAAAAGTGTTGATAACTTTTGAAAAACACTTCAGACAGCTTAGATTTGATGTGCAACTACTAGAAAGACCCTTTCTGCTATAGTGGGAGGTTAAAATTTCATGTTCTGAAGCTTCCCTGAAAAGTTATGGCACAATGCACAAAAACGCTTTTCAGCCTGAGATAAGGTGGGTTTCGGAACGCCAAACATAAAAGTGTTGATAACTTTCGAAAAACACTTCAGACAGCTTAGATTTGATGTGCACCTACTAGAAAGACCCTTTCTGCTATAGTGGGAGGTTAAAATTTCATGTTCTGAAGCTTCCCTGAAAAGTTATGGCACAATGCGTAAAAACGCTTATCAGCCTGAGATAAGGTGGGTTTCGGAACGCCAAACATAAAAGTGTTGATAACTTTGGAAAAACACTTCAGACAGTTTAGATTTGATGTGCAACTACTAGAAAGACCCTTTCTGCTATAGTGGGAGGTTAAAATTTCATGTTCTGAAGCTTCCCTGAAAAGTTATGGCACAATGCACAAAAACGCTTTTCAGCCTGAGATAAGGTGGGTTTCGGAACGCCAAACATAAAAGTGTTAATAACTTTGGAAAAACACTTCAGACAGTTTAGATTTGATGTGCAACTACTAGAAAGACCCTTTCTGCTATAGTGGGAGGTTAAAATTTCATGTTCTGAAGCTTCCCTGAAAAGTTATGGCACAATGCACAAAAACGCTTTTCAGCCTGAGATAAGGTGGGTTTCGGAACGCCAAACATAAAAGTGTTAATAACTTTGGAAAAACAATTCAGACAGTTTAGATTTGATGTGCAACTACTAGAAAGACCCTTTCTGCTATAGTGGGAGGTTAAAATTTCATGTTCTGAAGCTTCCCTGAAAAGTTATGGCACAATGCACAAAAACGCTTTTCAGCCTGAGATAAGGTGGGTTTCGGAACGCCAAACATAAAAGTGTTGATAACTTTCGAAAAACACTTCAGACAGCTTAGATTTGATGTGCACCTACTAGAAAGACCCTTTCTGCTATAGTGGGAGGTTAAAATTTCATGTTCTGAAGCTTCCCTGAAAAGTTATGGCACAATGCACAAAAACGCTTTTCAGCCTGAGATAAGGTGGGTTTCGGAACGCCAAACATAAAAGTGTTGATAACTTTCGAAAAACACTTCAGACAGCTTAGATTTGATGTGCACCTACTAGAAAGACCCTTTCTGCTATAGTGGGAGGTTAAAATTTCATGTTCTGAAGCTTCCCTGAAAAGTTATGGCACAATGCGTAAAAACGCTTATCAGCCTGAGATAAGGTGGGTTTCGGAACGCCAAACATAAAAGTGTTGATAACTTTGGAAAAACACTTCAGACAGTTTAGATTTGATGTGCAACTACTAGAAAGACCCTTTCTGCTATAGTGGGAGGTTAAAATTTCATGTTCTGAAGCTTCCCTGAAAAGTTATGGCACAATGCACAAAAACGCTTTTCAGCCTGAGATAAGGTGGGTTTCGGAACGCCAAACATAAAAGTGTTAATAACTTTGGAAAAACACTTCAGACAGTTTAGATTTGATGTGCAACTACTAGAAAGACCCTTTCTGCTATAGTGGGAGGTTAAAATTTCATGTTCTGAAGCTTCCCTGTAAAGTTATGGCACAATGCACAAAAACGCTTTTCAGCCTGAGATAAGGTGGGTTTCGGAACGCCAAACATAAAAGTGTTAATAACTTTGGAAAAACAATTCAGACAGTTTAGATTTGATGTGCAACTACTAGAAAGACCCTTTCTGCTATAGTGGGAGGTTAAAATTTCATGTTCTGAAGCTTCCCTGAAAAGTTATGGCACAATGCACAAAAACGCTTTTCAGCCTGAGATAAGGTGGGTTTCGGAACGCCAAACATAAAAGTGTTGATAACTTTCGAAAAACACTTCAGACAGCTTAGATTTGATGTGCAACTACTAGAAAGACCCTTTCTGCTATAGTGGGAGGTTAAAATTTCATGTTCTGAAGCTTCCCTGAAAAGTTATGGCACAATGCGTAAAAACGCTTTTCAGCCTGAGATAAGGTGGGTTTCGGAACGCCAAACATAAAAGTGTTGATAACTTTGGAAAAACACTTCAGACAGTTTAGATTTGATGTGCAACTACTAGAAAGACCCTTTCTGCTATAGTGGGAGGTTAAAATTTCATGTTCTGAAGCTTCCCTGAAAAGTTATGGCACAATGCGTAAAAACGCTTTTCAGCCTGAGATAAGGTGGGTTTCGGAACGCCAAACATAAAAGTGTTGATAACTTTGGAAAAACACTTCAGACAGTTTAGATTTGATGTGCAACTACTAGAAAGACCCTTTCTGCTATAGTGGGAGATTAAAATTTCATGTTCTGAAGCTTCCCTGAAAAGTTATGGCACAATGCACAAAAACGCTTTTCAGCCTGAGATAAGGTGGGTTTCGGAACGCCAAACATAAAAGTGTTGATAACTTTCGAAAAACACTTCAGAGAGCTTAGATTTGATGTGCACCTACTAGAAAGACCCTTTCTGCTGTAGTGGGAGCTTAAAATTTCATGTTCTGAAGCTTTCCTGAAAAGTTATGGCACAATGCACAAAAACGCTTTTCAGCCTGAGATAAGGTGGGTTTCGGAACGCCAAACATAAAAGTGTTGATAACTTTGGAAAAACACTTCAGACAGTTTAGATTTGATGTGCAACTACTAGAAAGACCCTTTCTGCTATAGTGGGAGGTTAAAATTTCATGTTCTGAAGCTTCCCTGAAAAGTTATGGCACAATGCACAAAAACGCTTTTCAGCCTGAGATAAGGTGGGTTTCGGAACGCCAAACATAAAAGTGTTAATAACTTTGGAAAAACACTTCAGACAGTTTAGATTTGATGTGCAACTACTAGAAAGACCCTTTCTGCTATAGTGGGAGATTAAAATTTCATGTTCTGAAGCTTCCCTGAAAAGTTATGGCACAATGCACAAAAACGCTTTTCAGCCTGAGATAAGGTGGGTTTCGGAACGCCAAACATAAAAGTGTTGATAACTTTCGAAAAACACTTCAGAGAGCTTAGATTTGATGTGCACCTACTAGAAAGACCCTTTCTGCTGTAGTGGGAGCTTAAAATTTCATGTTCTGAAGCTTTCCTGAAAAGTTATGGCACAATGCACAAAAACGCTTTTCAGCCTGAGATAAGGTGGGTTTCGGAACGCCAAACATAAAAGTGTTGATAACTTTCGAAAAACACTTCAGACAGCTTAGATTTGATGTGCAACTACTAGAAAGACCCTTTCTGCTATAGTGGGAGGTTAAAATTTCATGTTCTGAAGCTTCCCTGAAAAGTTATGGCACAATGCGTAAAAACGCTTTTCAGCCTGAGATAAGGTGGGTTTCGGAACGCCAAACATAAAAGTGTTGATAACTTTGGAAAAACACTTCAGACAGTTTAGATTTGATGTGCAACTACTAGAAAGACCCTTTCTGCTATAGTGGGAGGTTAAAATTTCATGTTCTGAAGCTTCCCTGAAAAGTTATGGCACAATGCGTAAAAACGCTTTTCAGCCTGAGATAAGGTGGGTTTCGGAACGCCAAACATAAAAGTGTTGATAACTTTGGAAAAACACTTCAGACAGTTTAGATTTGATGTGCAACTACTAGAAAGACCCTTTCTGCTATAGTGGGAGATTAAAATTTCATGTTCTGAAGCTTCCCTGAAAAGTTATGGCACAATGCACAAAAACGCTTTTCAGCCTGAGATAAGGTGGGTTTCGGAACGCCAAACATAAAAGTGTTGATAACTTTCGAAAAACACTTCAGAGAGCTTAGATTTGATGTGCACCTACTAGAAAGACCCTTTCTGCTGTAGTGGGAGCTTAAAATTTCATGTTCTGAAGCTTTCCTGAAAAGTTATGGCACAATGCACAAAAACGCTTTTCAGCCTGAGATAAGGTGGGTTTCGGAACGCCAAACATAAAAGTGTTGATAACTTTGGAAAAACACTTCAGACAGTTTAGATTTGATGTGCAACTACTAGAAAGACCCTTTCTGCTATAGTGGGAGGTTAAAATTTCATGTTCTGAAGCTTCCCTGAAAAGTTATGGCACAATGCACAAAAACGCTTTTCAGCCTGAGATAAGGTGGGTTTCGGAACGCCAAACATAAAAGTGTTAATAACTTTGGAAAAACACTTCAGACAGTTTAGATTTGATGTGCAACTACTAGAAAGACCCTTTCTGCTATAGTGGGAGATTAAAATTTCATGTTCTGAAGCTTCCCTGAAAAGTTATGGCACAATGCACAAAAACGCTTTTCAGCCTGAGATAAGGTGGGTTTCGGAACGCCAAACATAAAAGTGTTGATAACTTTCGAAAAACACTTCAGAGAGCTTAGATTTGATGTGCACCTACTAGAAAGACCCTTTCTGCTGTAGTGGGAGCTTAAAATTTCATGTTCTGAAGCTTTCCTGAAAAGTTATGGCACAATGCACAAAAACGCTTTTCAGCCTGAGATAAGGTGGGTTTCGGAACGCCAAACATAAAAGTGTTGATAACTTTTGAAAAACACTTCAGACAGCTTAGATTTGATGTGCAACTACTAGAAAGACCCTTTCTGCTATAGTGGGAGGTTAAAATTTCATGTTCTGAAGCTTCCCTGAAAAGTTATGGCACAATGCACAAAAACGCTTTTCAGCCTGAGATAAGGTGGGTTTCGGAACGCCAAACATAAAAGTGTTGATAACTTTCGAAAAACACTTCAGACAGCTTAGATTTGATGTGCACCTACTCGAAAGACCCTTTCTGCTATAGTGGGAGGTTAAAATTTCATGTTCTGAAGCTTCCCTGAAAAGTTATGGCACAATGCGTAAAAACGCTTTTCAGCCTGAGATAAGGTGGGTTTCGGAACGCCAAACATAAAAGTGTTGATAACTTTGGAAAAACACTTCAGACAGTTTAGATTTGATGTGCAACTACTAGAAAGACCCTTTCTGCTATAGTGGGAGGTTAAAATTTCATGTTCTGAAGCTTCCCTGAAAAGTTATGGCACAATGCACAAAAACGCTTTTCAGCCTGAGATAAGGTGGGTTTCGGAACGCCAAACATAAAAGTGTTAATAACTTTGGAAAAACACTTCAGACAGTTTAGATTTGATGTGCAACTACTAGAAAGACCCTTTCTGCTATAGTGGGAGGTTAAAATTTCATGTTCTGAAGCTTCCCTGAAAAGTTATGGCACAATGCACAAAAACGCTTTTCAGCCTGAGATAAGGTGGGTTTCGGAACGCCAAACATAAAAGTGTTGATAACTTTGGAAAAACACTTCAGACAGTTTAGATTTGATGTGCAACTACTAGAAAGACCCTTTCTGCTATAGTGGGAGGTTAAAATTTCATGTTCTGAAGCTTCCCTGAAAAGTTATGGCACAATGCACAAAAACGCTTTTCAGCCTGAGATAAGGTGGGTTTCGGAACGCCAAACATAAAAGTGTTGATAACTTTCGAAAAACACTTCAGACAGCTTACATTTGATGTGCACCTACTAGAAAGACCCTTTCTGCTATAGTGGGAGGTTAAAATTTCATGTTCTGAAGCTTCCCTGAAAAGTTATGGCACAATGCACAAAAACGCTTTTCAGCCTGAGATAAGGTGGGTTTCGGAACGCCAAACATAAAAGTGTTAATAACTTTGGAAAAACACTTCAGACAGTTTAGATTTGATGTGCAACTACTAGAAAGACCCTTTCTGCTATAGTGGGAGGTTAAAATTTCATGTTCTGAAGCTTTCCTGAAAAGTTATGGCACAATGCACAAAAACGCTTTTCAGCCTGAGATAAGGTGGGTTTCGGAACGCCAAACATAAAAGTGTTGATAACTTTTGAAAAACACTTCAGACAGCTTAGATTTGATGTGCAACTACTAGAAAGACCCTTTCTGCTATAGTGGGAGGTTAAAATTTCATGTTCTGAAGCTTCCCTGAAAAGTTATGGCACAATGCACAAAAACGCTTTTCAGCCTGAGATAAGGTGGGTTTCGGAACGCCAAACATAAAAGTGTTGATAACTTTCGAAAAACACTTCAGACAGCTTAGATTTGATGTGCACCTACTAGAAAGACCCTTTCTGCTATAGTGGGAGGTTAAAATTTAATGTTCTGAAGCTTCCCTGAAAAGTTATGGCACAATGCGTAAAAACGCTTTTCAGCCTGAGATAAGGTGGGTTTCGGAACGCCAAACATAAAAGTGTTGATAACTTTGGAAAAACACTTCAGACAGTTTAGATTTGATGTGCAACTACTAGAAAGACCCTTTCTGCTATAGTGGGAGGTTAAAATTTCATGTTCTGAAGCTTCCCTGAAAAGTTATGGCACAATGCACAAAAACGCTTTTCGGCCTGAGATAAGGTGGGTTTCGGAAGGCCAAACATAAAAGTGTTAATAACTTTGGAAAAACACTTCAGACAGTTTAGATTTGATGTGCAACTACTAGAAAGACCCTTTCTGCTATAGTGGGAGGTTAAAATTTCATGTTCTGAAGCTTTCCTGAAAAGTTATGGCACAATGCACAAAAACGCTTTTCAGCCTGAGATAAGGTGGGTTTCGGAACGCCAAACATAAAAGTGTTGATAACTTTCGAAAAACACTTCAGAGAGCTTAGATTTGATGTGCACCTACTAGAAAGACCCTTTCTGCTATAGTGGGAGGTTAAAATTTCATGTTCTGAAGCTTCCCTGAAAAGTTATGGCACAATGCGTAAAAACGCTTTTCAGCCTGAGATAAGGTGGGTTTCGGAACGCCAAACATAAAAGTGTTGATAACTTTGGAAAAACACTTCAGACAGTTTAGATTTGATGTGCAACTACTAGAAAGACCCTTTCTGCTATAGTGGGAGGTTAAAATTTCATGTTCTGAAGCTTCCCTGAAAAGTTATGGCACAATGCACAAAAACGCTTTTCAGCCTGACATAAGGTGGGTTTCGGAACGCCAAACATAAAAGTGTTAATAACTTTTGAAAAACACTTCAGACAGCTTAGATTTGATGTGCAACTACTAGAAAGACCCTTTCTGCTATAGTGGGAGGTTAAAATTTCATGTTCTGAAGCTTCCCTGAAAAGTTATGGCACAATGCACAAAAACGCTTTTCAGCCTGAGATAAGGTGGGTTTCGGAACGCCAAACATAAAAGTGTTGATAACTTTCGAAAAACACTTCAGACAGCTTAGATTTGATGTGCACCTACTAGAAAGACCCTTTCTGCTATAGTGGGAGGTTAAAATTTCATGTTCTGAAGCTTCCCTGAAAAGTTATGGCACAATGCGTAAAAACGCTTTTCAGCCTGAGATAAGGTGGGTTTCGGAACGCCAAACATAAAAGTGTTGATAACTTTGGAAAAACACTTCAGACAGTTTAGATTTGATGTGCAACTACTAGAAAGACCCTTTCTGCTATAGTGGGAGGTTAAAATTTCATGTTCTGAAGCTTCCCTGAAAAGTTATGGCACAATGCACAAAAACGCTTTTCAGCCTGAGATAAGGTGGGTTTCGGAACGCCAAACATAAAAGTGTTAATAACTTTGGAAAAACACTTCAGACAGTTTAGATTTGATGTGCAACTACTAGAAAGACCCTTTCTGCTATAGTGGGAGGTTAAAATTTCATGTTCTGAAGCTTCCCTGAAAAGTTATGGCACAATGCACAAAAACGCTTTTCAGCCTGAGATAAGGTGGGTTTCGGAACGCCAAACATAAAAGTGTTGATAACTTTCGAAAAACACTTCAGAGAGCTTAGATTTGATGTGCACCTACTAGAAAGACCCTTTCTGCTATAGTGGGAGGTTAAAATTTCATGTTCTGAAGCTTCCCTGAAAAGTTATGGCACAATGCGTAAAAACGCTTTTCAGCCTGAGATAAGGTGGGTTTCGGAACGCCAAACATAAAAGTGTTGATAACTTTGGAAAAACACTTCAGACAGTTTAGATTTGATGTGCAACTACTAGAAAGACCCTTTCTGCTATAGTGGGAGGTTAAAATTTCATGTTCTGAAGCTTTCCTGAAAAGTTATGGCACAATGCACAAAAACGCTTTTCAGCCTGAGATAAGGTGGGTTTCGGAACGCCAAACATAAAAGTGTTGATAACTTTTGAAAAACACTTCAGACAGCTTAGATTTGATGTGCAACTACTAGAAAGACCCTTTCTGCTATAGTGGGAGGTTAAAATTTCATGTTCTGAAGCTTCCCTGAAAAGTTATGGCACAATGCACAAAAACGCTTTTCAGCCTGAGATAAGGTGGGTTTCGGAACGCCAAACATAAAAGTGTTGATAACTTTGGAAAAACACTTCAGACAGTTTAGATTTGATGTGCAACTACTAGAAAGACCCTTTCTGCTATAGTGGGAGGTTAAAATTTCATGTTCTGAAGCTTCCCTGAAAAGTTATGGCACTATGCACAAAAACGCTTTTCAGCCTGAGATAAGGTGGGTTTCGGAACGCCAAACATAAAAGTGTTGATAACTTTCGAAAAACACTTCAGACAGCTTACATTTGATGTGCACCTACTAGAAAGACCCTTTCTGCTATAGTGGGAGGTTAAAATTTCATGTTCTGAAGCTTCCCTGAAAAGTTATGGCACAATGCACAAAAACGCTTTTCAGCCTGAGATAAGGTGGGTTTCGGAACGCCAAACATAAAAGTGTTAATAACTTTGGAAAAACACTTCAGACAGTTTAGATTTGATGTGCAACTACTAGAAAGACCCTTTCTGCTATAGTGGGAGGTTAAAATTTCATGTTCTGAAGCTTTCCTGAAAAGTTATGGCACAATGCACAAAAACGCTTTTCAGCCTGAGATAAGGTGGGTTTCGGAACGCCAAACATAAAAGTGTTGATAACTTTCGAAAAACACTTCAGACAGCTTAGATTTGATGTGCAACTACTAGAAAGACCCTTTCTGCTATAGTGGGAGGTTAAAATTTCATGTTCTGAAGCTTCCCTGAAAAGTTATGGCACAATGCACAAAAACGCTTTTCAGCCTGAGATAAGGTGGGTTTCGGAACGCCAAACATAAAAGTGTTGATAACTTTCGAAAAACACTTCAGACAGCTTAGATTTGATGTGCACCTACTAGAAAGACCCTTTCTGCTATAGTGGGAGGTTAAAATTTAATGTTCTGAAGCTTCCCTGAAAAGTTATGGCACAATGCGTAAAAACGCTTTTCAGCCTGAGATAAGGTGGGTTTCGGAACGCCAAACATAAAAGTGTTGATAACTTTGGAAAAACACTTCAGACAGTTTAGATTTGATGTGCAACTACTAGAAAGACCCTTTCTGCTATAGTGGGAGGTTAAAATTTCATGTTCTGAAGCTTCCCTGAAAAGTTATGGCACAATGCACAAAAACGCTTTTCAGCCTGAGATAAGGTGGGTTTCGGAACGCCAAACATAAAAGTGTTAATAACTTTGGAAAAACACTTCAGACAGTTTAGATTTGATGTGCAACTACTAGAAAGACCCTTTCTGCTATAGTGGGAGGTTAAAATTTCATGTTCTGAAGCTTTCCTGAAAAGTTATGGCACAATGCACAAAAACGCTTTTCAGCCTGAGATAAGGTGGGTTTCGGAACGCCAAACATAAAAGTGTTGATAACTTTCGAAAAACACTTCAGAGAGCTTAGATTTGATGTGCACCTACTAGAAAGACCCTTTCTGCTATAGTGGGAGGTTAAAATTTCATGTTCTGAAGCTTCCCTGAAAAGTTATGGCACAATGCGTAAAAACGCTTTTCAGCCTGAGATAAGGTGGGTTTCGGAACGCCAAACATAAAAGTGTTGATAACTTTGGAAAAACACTTCAGACAGTTTAGATTTGATGTGCAACTACTAGAAAGACCCTTTCTGCTATAGTGGGAGGTTAAAATTTCATGTTCTGAAGCTTCCCTGAAAAGTTATGGCACAATGCACAAAAACGCTTTTCAGCCTGACATAAGGTGGGTTTCGGAACGCCAAACATAAAAGTGTTAATAACTTTTGAAAAACACTTCAGACAGCTTAGATTTGATGTGCAACTACTAGAAAGACCCTTTCTGCTATAGTGGGAGGTTAAAATTTCATGTTCTGAAGCTTTCCTGAAAAGTTATGGCACAATGCGTAAAAACGCTTTTCAGCCTGAGATAAGGTGGGTTTCGGAACGCCAAACATAAAAGTGTTGATAACTTTGGAAAAACACTTCAGACAGCTTCGATTTGATGTGCAACTACTAGAAAGACCCTTTCTGCTATAGTGGGAGGTTAAAATTTCATGTTCTGAAGCTTCCCTGAAAAGTTATGGCACAATGCACAAAAACGCTTTTCAGCCTGAGATAAGGTGGGTTTCGGAACGCCAAACATAAAAGTGTTGATAACTTTCGAAAAACACTTCAGACAGCTTAGATTTGATGTGCACCTACTAGAAAGACCCTTTCTGCTATAGTGGGAGGTTAAAATTTCATGTTCTGAAGCTTCCCTGAAAAGTTATGGCACAATGCGTAAAAACGCTTTTCAGCCTGAGATAAGGTGGGTTTCGGAACGCCAAACATAAAAGTGTTGATAACTTTGGAAAAACACTTCAGACAGTTTAGATTTGATGTGCAACTACTAGAAAGACCCTTTCTGCTATAGTGGGAGGTTAAAATTTCATGTTCTGAAGCTTCCCTGAAAAGTTATGGCACAATGCACAAAAACGCTTTTCAGCCTGAGATAAGGTGGGTTTCGGAACGCCAAACATAAAAGTGTTAATAACTTTGGAAAAACACTTCAGACAGTTTAGATTTGATGTGCAACTACTAGAAAGACCCTTTCTGCTATAGTGGGAGGTTAAAATTTCATGTTCTGAAGCTTCCCTGAAAAGTTATGGCACAATGCACAAAAACGCTTTTCAGCCTGAGATAAGGTGGGTTTCGGAACGCCAAACATAAAAGTGTTGATAACTTTCGAAAAACACTTCAGAGAGCTTAGATTTGATGTGCACCTACTAGAAAGACCCTTTCTGCTATAGTGGGAGGTTAAAATTTCATGTTCTGAAGCTTCCCTGAAAAGTTAATGCACAATGCGTAAAAACGCTTTTCAGCCTGAGATAAGGTGGGTTTCGGAACGCCAAACATAAAAGTGTTGATAACTTTGGAAAAACACTTCAGACAGTTTAGATTTGATGTGCAACTACTAGAAAGACCCTTTCTGCTATAGTGGGAGGTTAAAATTTCATGTTCTGAAGCTTTCCTGAAAAGTTATGGCACAATGCACAAAAACGCTTTTCAGCCTGAGATAAGGTGGGTTTCGGAACGCCAAACATAAAAGTGTTGATAACTTTTGAAAAACACTTCAGACAGCTTAGATTTGATGTGCAACTACTAGAAAGACCCTTTCTGCTATAGTGGGAGGTTAAAATTTCATGTTCTGAAGCTTCCCTGAAAAGTTATGGCACAATGCACAAAAACGCTTTTCAGCCTGAGATAAGGTGGGTTTCGGAACGCCAAACATAAAAGTGTTGATAACTTTGGAAAAACACTTCAGACAGTTTAGATTTGATGTGCAACTACTAGAAAGACCCTTTCTGCTATAGTGGGAGGTTAAAATTTCATGTTCTGAAGCTTCCCTGAAAAGTTATGGCACTATGCACAAAAACGCTTTTCAGCCTGAGATAAGGTGGGTTTCGGAACGCCAAACATAAAAGTGTTGATAACTTTCGAAAAACACTTCAGAGAGCTTAGATTTGATGTGCACCTACTAGAAAGACCCTTTCTGCTATAGTGGGAGGTTAAAATTTCATGTTCTGAAGCTTCCCTGAAAAGTTATGGCACAATGCGTAAAAACGCTTTTCAGCCTGAGATAAGGTGGGTTTCGGAACGCCAAACATAAAAGTGTTGATAACTTTGGAAAAACACTTCAGACAGTTTAGATTTGATGTGCAACTACTAGAAAGACCCTTTCTGCTATAGTGGGAGGTTAAAATTTCATGTTCTGAAGCTTTCCTGAAAAGTTATGGCACAATGCACAAAAACGCTTTTCAGCCTGAGATAAGGTGGGTTTCGGAACGCCAAACATAAAAGTGTTGATAACTTTTGAAAAACACTTCAGACAGCTTAGATTTGATGTGCAACTACTAGAAAGACCCTTTCTGCTATAGTGGGAGGTTAAAATTTCATGTTCTGAAGCTTCCCTGAAAAGTTATGGCACAATGCACAAAAACGCTTTTCAGCCTGAGATAAGGTGGGTTTCGGAACGCCAAACATAAAAGTGTTGATAACTTTGGAAAAACACTTCAGACAGTTTAGATTTGATGTGCAACTACTAGAAAGACCCTTTCTGCTATAGTGGGAGGTTAAAATTTCATGTTCTGAAGCTTCCCTGAAAAGTTATGGCACAATGCACAAAAACGCTTTTCAGCCTGAGATAAGGTGGGTTTCGGAACGCCAAACATAAAAGTGTTGATAACTTTGGAAAAACACTTCAGACAGTTTAGATTTGATGTGCAACTACTAGAAAGACCCTTTCTGCTATAGTGGGAGGTTAAAATTTCATGTTCTGAAGCTTCCCTGAAAAGTTATGGCACAATGCACAAAAACGCTTTTCAGCCTGAGATAAGGTGGGTTTCGGAACGCCAAACATTAAAGTGTTGATAACTTTCGAAAAACACTTGAGAGAGCTTAGATTTGATGTGCACCTACTAGAAAGACCCTTTCTGCTATAGTGGGAGGTTAAAATTTCATGTTCTGAAGCTTCCCTGAAAAGTTATGGCACAATGCGTAAAAACGCTTTTCAGCCTGAGATAAGGTGGGTTTCGGAACGCCAAACATAAAAGTGTTGATAACTTTGGAAAAACACTTCAGACAGTTTAGATTTGATGTGCAACTACTAGAAAGACCCTTTCTGCTATAGTGGGAGGTTAAAATTTCATGTTCTGAAGCTTTCCTGAAAAGTTATGGCACAATGCACAAAAACGCTTTTCAGCCTGAGATAAGGTGGGTTTCGGAACGCCAAACATAAAAGTGTTGATAACTTTGGAAAAACACTTCAGACAGTTTAGATTTGATGTGCAACTACTAGAAAGACCCTTTCTGCTATAGTGGGAGGTTAAAATTTCATGTTCTGAAGCTTTCCTGAAAAGTTATGGCACAATGCACAAAAACGCTTTTCAGCCTGAGATAAGGTGGGTTTCGGAACGCCAAACATAAAAGTGTTGATAACTTTCGAAAAACACTTCAGAGAGCTTAGATTTGATGTGCACCTACTAGAAAGACCCTTTCTGCTATAGTGGGAGGTTAAAATTTCATGTTCTGAAGCTTTCCTGAAAAGTTATGGCACAATGCACAAAAACGCTTTTCAGCCTGAGATAAGGTGGGTTTCGGAACGCCAAACATAAAAGTGTTGATAACTTTCGAAAAACACTTCAGAGAGCTTAGATTTGATGTGCACCTACTAGAAAGACCCTTTCTGCTATAGTGGGAGGTTAAAATTTCATGTTCTGAAGCTTCCCTGAAAAGTTATGGCACAATGCGTAAAAACGCTTTTCAGCCTGAGATAAGGTGGGTTTCGGAACGCCAAACATAAAAGCGTTGATAACTTTGGAAAAACACTTCAGACAGTTTAGATTTGATGTGCAACTACTAGAAAGACCCTTTCTGCTATAGTGGGAGGTTAAAATTTCATGTTCTGAAGCTTTCCTGAAAAGTTATGGCACAATGCACAAAAACGCTTTTCAGCCTGAGATAAGGTGGGTTTCGGAACGCCAAACATAAAAGTGTTGATAACTTTTGAAAAACACTTCAGACAGCTTAGATTTGATGTGCAACTACTAGAAAGACCCTTTCTGCTATAGTGGGAGGTTAAAATTTCATGTTCTGAAGCTTCCCTGAAAAGTTATGGCACAATGCACAAAAACGCTTTTCAGCCTGAGATAAGGTGGGTTTCGGAACGCCAAACATAAAAGTGTTGATAACTTTGGAAAAACACTTCAGACAGTTTAGATTTGATGTGCAACTACTAGAAAGACCCTTTCTGCTATAGTGGGAGGTTAAAATTTCATGTTCTGAAGCTTCCCTGAAAAGTTATGGCACTATGCACAAAAACGCTTTTCAGCCTGAGATAAGGTGGGTTTCGGAACGCCAAACATAAAAGTGTTGATAACTTTCGAAAAACACTTCAGAGAGCTTAGATTTGATGTGCACCTACTAGAAAGACCCTTTCTGCTATAGTGGGAGGTTAAAATTTCATGTTCTGAAGCTTCCCTGAAAAGTTATGGCACAATGCGTAAAAACGCTTTTCAGCCTGAGATAAGGTGGGTTTCGGAACGCCAAACATAAAAGTGTTGATAACTTTGGAAAAACACTTCAGACAGTTTAGATTTGATGTGCAACTACTAGAAAGACCCTTTCTGCTATAGTGGGAGGTTAAAATTTCATGTTCTGAAGCTTTCCTGAAAAGTTATGGCACAATGCACAAAAACGCTTTTCAGCCTGAGATAAGGTGGGTTTCGGAACGCCAAACATAAAAGTGTTGATAACTTTTGAAAAACACTTCAGACAGCTTAGATTTGATGTGCAACTACTAGAAAGACCCTTTCTGCTATAGTGGGAGGTTAAAATTTCTTGTTCTGAAGCTTCCCTGAAAAGTTATGGCACAATGCACAAAAACGCTTTTCAGCCTGAGATAAGGTGGGTTTCGGAACGCCAAACATAAAAGTGTTGATAACTTTGGAAAAACACTTCAGACAGTTTAGATTTGATGTGCAACTACTAGAAAGACCCTTTCTGCTATAGTGGGAGGTTAAAATTTCATGTTCTGAAGCTTCCCTGAAAAGTTATGGCACAATGCACAAAAACGCTTTTCAGCCTGAGATAAGGTGGGTTTCGGAACGCCAAACATAAAAGTGTTGATAACTTTCGAAAAACACTTCAGACAGTTTAGATTTGATGTGCAACTACTAGAAAGACCCTTTCTGCTATAGTGGGAGGTTAAAATTTCATGTTCTGAAGCTTCCCTGAAAAGTTATGGCACAATGCACAAAAACGCTTTTCAGCCTGAGATAAGGTGGGTTTCGGAACGCCAAACATAAAAGTGTTGATAACTTTCGAAAAACACTTCAGAGAGCTTAGATTTGATGTGCACCTACTAGAAAGACCCTTTCTGCTATAGTGGGAGGTTAAAATTTCATGTTCTGAAGCTTTCCTGAAAAGTTATGGCACAATGCGTAAAAACGCTTTTCAGCCTGAGATAAGGTGGGTTTCGGAACGCCAAACATAAAAGTGTTGATAACTTTTGAAAAACACTTCAGACAGCTTAGATTTGATGTGCAACTACTAGAAAGACCCTTTCTGCTATAGTGGGAGGTTAAAATTTCATGTTCTGAAGCTTCCCTGAAAAGTTATGGCACAATGCACAAAAACGCTTTTCAGCCTGAGATAAGGTGGGTTTCGGAACGCCAAACATAAAAGTGTTGATAACTTTGGAAAAACACTTCAGACAGTTTAGATTTGATGTGCAACTACTAGAAAGACCCTTTCTGCTATAGTGGGAGGTTAAAATTTCATGTTCTGAAGCTTCCCTGAAAAGTTATGGCACAATGCACAAAAACGCTTTTCAGCCTGAGATAAGGTGGGTTTCGGAACGCCAAACATAAAAGTGTTGATAACTTTCGAAAAACACTTCAGACAGCTTAGATTTGATGTGCACCTTCTAGAAAGACCCTTTCTGCTATAGTGGGAGGTTAAAATTTCATGTTCTGAAGCTTCCCTGAAAAGTTATGGCACAATGCCTAAAAACGCTTTTCAGCCTGAGATAAGGTGGGTTTCGGAACGCCAAACATAAAAGTGTTGATAACTTTGGAAAAACACTTCAGACAGTTTAGATTTGATGTGCAACTACTAGAAAGACCCTTTCTGCTATAGTGGGAGGTTAAAATTTCATGTTCTGAAGCTTCCCTGAAAAGTTATGGCACAATGCACAAAAACGCTTTTCAGCCTGAGATAAGGTGGGTTTCGGAACGCCAAACATAAAAGTGTTAATAACTTTGGAAAAACACTTCAGACAGTTTAGATTTGATGTGCAACTACTAGAAAGACCCTTTCTGCTATAGTGGGAGGTTAAAATTTCATGTTCTGAAGCTTTCCTGAAAAGTTATGGCACAATGCACAAAAACGCTTTTCAGCCTGAGATAAGGTGGGTTTCGGAACGCCAAACATAAAAGTGTTGATAACTTTTGAAAAACACTTCAGACAGCTTAGATTTGATGTGCAACTACTAGAAAGACCCTTTCTGCTATAGTGGGAGGTTAAAATTTCATGTTCTGAAGCTTCCCTGAAAAGTTATGGCACAATGCACAAAAACGCTTTTCAGCCTGAGATAAGGTGGGTTTCGGAACGCCAAACATAAAAGTGTTGATAACTTTCGAAAAACACTTCAGACAGCTTAGATTTGATGTGCACCTACTAGAAAGACCCTTTCTGCTATAGTGGGAGGTTAAAATTTCATGTTCTGAAGCTTCCCTGAAAAGTTATGGCACAATGCGTAAAAACGCTTTTCAGCCTGAGATAAGGTGGGTTTCGGAACGCCAAACATAAAAGTGTTGATAACTTTGGAAAAACACTTCAGACAGTTTAGATTTGATGTGCAACTACTAGAAAGACCCTTTCTGCTATAGTGGGAGGTTAAAATTTCATGTTCTGAAGCTTCCCTGAAAAGTTATGGCACAATGCACAAAAACGCTTTTCAGCCTGAGATAAGGTGGGTTTCGGAACGCCAAACATAAAAGTGTTGATAACTTTCGAAAAACACTTCAGAGAGCTTAGATTTGATGTGCACCTACTAGAAAGACCCTTTCTGCTATAGTGGGAGGTTAAAATTTCATGTTCTGAAGCTTCCCTGAAAAGTTATGGCACAATGCGTAAAAGCGCTTTTCAGCCTGAGATAAGGTGGGTTTCGGAACGCCAAACATAAAAGTGTTGATAACTTTGGAAAAACACTTCAGACAGTTTAGATTTGATGTGCAACTACTAGAAAGACCCTTTCTGCTATAGTGGGAGGTTAAAATTTCATGTTCTGAAGCTTTCCTGAAAAGTTATGGCACAATGCACAAAAACGCTTTTCAGCCTGAGATAAGGTGGGTTTCGGAACGCCAAACATAAAAGTGTTGATAACTTTTGAAAAACACTTCAGACAGCTTAGATTTGATGTGCAACTACTAGAAAGACCCTTTCTGCTATAGTGGGAGGTTAAAATTTCATGTTCTGAAGCTTCCCTGAAAAGTTATGGCACAATGCACAAAAACGCTTTTCAGCCTGAGATAAGGTGGGTTTCGGAACGCCAAACATAAAAGTGTTGATATCTTTGGAAAAACACTTCAGACAGTTTAGATTTGATGTGCAACTACTAGAAAGACCCTTTCTGCTATAGTGGGAGGTTAAAATTTCATGTTCTGAAGCTTCCCTGAAAAGTTATGGCACTATGCACAAAAACGCTTTTCAGCCTGAGATAAGGTGGGTTTCGGAACGCCAAACATAAAAGTGTTGATAACTTTCGAAAAACACTTCAGAGAGCTTAGATTTGATGTGCACCTACTAGAAAGACCCTTTCTGCTATAGTGGGAGGTTAAAATTTCATGTTCTGAAGCTTCCCTGAAAAGTTATGGCACAATGCGTAAAAACGCTTTTCAGCCTGAGATAAGGTGGGTTTCGGAACGCCAAACATAAAAGTGTTGATAACTTTGGAAAAACACTTCAGACAGTTTAGATTTGATGTGCAACTACTAGAAAGACCCTTTCTGCTATAGTGGGAGGTTAAAATTTCATGTTCTGAAGCTTTCCTGAAAAGTTATGGCACAATGCACAAAAACGCTTTTCAGCCTGAGATAAGGTGGGTTTCGGAACGCCAAACATAAAAGTGTTGATAACTTTTGAAAAACACTTCAGACAGCTTAGATTTGATGTGCAACTACTAGAAAGACCCTTTCTGCTATAGTGGGAGGTTAAAATTTCATGTTCTGAAGCTTCCCTGAAAAGTTATGGCACAATGCACAAAAACGCTTTTCAGCCTGAGATAAGGTGGGTTTCGGAACGCCAAACATAAAAGTGTTGATAACTTTGGAAAAACACTTCAGACAGTTTAGATTTGATGTGCAACTACTAGAAAGACCCTTTCTGCTATAGTGGGAGGTTAAAATTTCATGTTCTGAAGCTTCCCTGAAAAGTTATGGCACAATGCACAAAAACGCTTTTCAGCCTGAGATAAGGTGGGTTTCGGAACGCCAAACATAAAAGTGTTGATAACTTTGGAAAAACACTTCAGACAGTTTAGATTTGATGTGCAACTACTAGAAAGACCCTTTCTGCTATAGTGGGAGGTTAAAATTTCATGTTCTGAAGCATCCCTGAAAAGTTATGGCAAATTGCACAAAAACGCTTTTCAGCCTGAGATAAGGTGGGTTTCGGAACGCCAAACATAAAAGTGTTGATAACTTTCGAAAAACACTTCAGAGAGCTTAGATTTGATGTGCACCTACTAGAAAGACCCTTTCTGCTATAGTGGGAGGTTAAAATTTCATGTTCTGAAGCTTCCCTGAAAAGTTATGGCACAATGCGTAAAAACGCTTTTCAGCCTGAGATAAGGTGGGTTTCGGAACGCCAAACATAAAAGTGTTGATAACTTTGGAAAAACACTTCAGACAGTTTAGATTTGATGTGCAACTACTAGAAAGACCCTTTCTGCTATAGTGGGAGGTTAAAATTTCATGTTCTGAAGCTTTCCTGAAAAGTTATGGCACAATGCACAAAAACGCTTTTCAGCCTGAGATAAGGTGGGTTTCGGAACGCCAAACATAAAAGTGTTGATAACTTTTGAAAAACACTTCAGACAGCTTAGATTTGATGTGCAACTACTAGAAAGACCCTTTCTGCTATAGTGGGAGGTTAAAATTTCATGTTCTGAAGCTTCCCTGAAAAGTTATGGCACAATGCACAAAAACGCTTTTCAACCTGAGATAAGGTGGGTTTCGGAACGCCAAACATAAAAGTGTTGATAACTTTGGAAAAACACTTCAGACAGTTTAGATTTGATGTGCAACTACTAGAAAGACCCTTTCTGCTATAGTGGGAGGTTAAAATTTCATGTTCTGAAGCTTCCCTGAAAAGTTATGGCACAATGCACAAAAACGCTTTTCAGCCTGAGATAAGGTGGGTTTCGGAACGCCAAACATAAAAGTGTTGATAACTTTGGAAAAACACTTCAGACAGTTTAGATTTGATGTGCAACTACTAGAAAGACCCTTTCTGCTATAGTGGGAGGTTAAAATTTCATGTTCTGAAGCTTCCCTGAAAAGTTATGGCACAATGCACAAAAACGCTTTCAGCCTGAGATAAGGTGGGTTTCGGAACGCCAAACATAAAAGTGTTGATATCTTTGGAAAAACACTTCAGACAGTTTAGATTTGATGTGCAACTACTAGAAAGACCCTTTCTGCTATAGTGGGAGGTTAAAATTTCATGTTCTGAAGCTTCCCTGAAAAGTTATGGCACTATGCACAAAAACGCTTTTCAGCCTGAGATAAGGTGGGTTTCGGAACGCCAAACATAAAAGTGTTGATAACTTTCGAAAAACACTTCAGAGAGCTTAGATTTGATGTGCACCTACTAGAAAGACCCTTTCTGCTATAGTGGGAGGTTAAAATTTCATGTTCTGAAGCTTTCCTGAAAAGTTATGGCACAATGCGTAAAAACGCTTTTCAGCCTGAGATAAGGTGGGTTTCGGAACGCCAAACATAAAAGTGTTGATAACTTTTGAAAAACACTTCAGACAGCTTAGATTTGATGTGCAACTACTAGAAAGACCCTTTCTGCTATAGTGGGAGGTTAAAATTTCATGTTCTGAAGCTTCCCTGAAAAGTTATGGCACAATGCACAAAAACGCTTTTCAGCCTGAGATAAGGTGGGTTTCGGAACGCCAAACATAAAAGTGTTGATAACTTTGGAAAAACACTTCAGACAGTTTAGATTTGATGTGCAACTACTAGAAAGACCCTTTCTGCTATAGTGGGAGGTTAAAATTTCATGTTCTGAAGCTTCCCTGAAAAGTTATGGCACAATGCACAAAAACGCTTTTCAGCCTGAGATAAGGTGGGTTTCGGAACGCCAAACATAAAAGTGTTGATAACTTTCGAAAAACACTTCAGACAGCTTAGATTTGATGTGCACCTTCTAGAAAGACCCTTTCTGCTATAGTGGGAGGTTAAAATTTCATGTTCTGAAGCTTCCCTGAAAAGTTATGGCACAATGCCTAAAAACGCTTTTCAGCCTGAGATAAGGTGGGTTTCGGAACGCCAAACATAAAAGTGTTGATAACTTTGGAAAAACACTTCAGACAGTTTAGATTTGATGTGCAACTACTAGAAAGACCCTTTCTGCTATAGTGGGAGGTTAAAATTTCATGTTCTGAAGCTTCCCTGAAAAGTTATGGCACAATGCACAAAAACGCTTTTCAGCCTGAGATAAGGTGGGTTTCGGAACGCCAAACATAAAAGTGTTAATAACTTTGGAAAAACACTTCAGACAGTTTAGATTTGATGTGCAACTACTAGAAAGACCCTTTCTGCTATAGTGGGAGGTTAAAATTTCATGTTCTGAAGCTTTCCTGAAAAGTTATGGCACAATGCACAAAAACGCTTTTCAGCCTGAGATAAGGTGGGTTTCGGAACGCCAAACATAAAAGTGTTGATAACTTTTGAAAAACACTTCAGACAGCTTAGATTTGATGTGCAACTACTAGAAAGACCCTTTCTGCTATAGTGGGAGGTTAAAATTTCATGTTCTGAAGCTTCCCTGAAAAGTTATGGCACAATGCACAAAAACGCTTTTCAGCCTGAGATAAGGTGGGTTTCGGAACGCCAAACATAAAAGTGTTGATAACTTTCGAAAAACACTTCAGACAGCTTAGATTTGATGTGCACCTACTAGAAAGACCCTTTCTGCTATAGTGGGAGGTTAAAATTTCATGTTCTGAAGCTTCCCTGAAAAGTTATGGCACAATGCGTAAAAACGCTTTTCAGCCTGAGATAAGGTGGGTTTCGGAACGCCAAACATAAAAGTGTTGATAACTTTGGAAAAACACTTCAGACAGTTTAGATTTGATGTGCAACTACTAGAAAGACCCTTTCTGCTATAGTGGGAGGTTAAAATTTCATGTTCTGAAGCTTCCCTGAAAAGTTATGGCACAATGCACAAAAACGCTTTTCAGCCTGAGATAAGGTGGGTTTCGGAACGCCAAACATAAAAGTGTTGATAACTTTCGAAAAACACTTCAGAGAGCTTAGATTTGATGTGCACCTACTAGAAAGACCCTTTCTGCTATAGTGGGAGGTTAAAATTTCATGTTCTGAAGCTTCCCTGAAAAGTTATGGCACAATGCGTAAAAGCGCTTTTCAGCCTGAGATAAGGTGGGTTTCGGAACGCCAAACATAAAAGTGTTGATAACTTTGGAAAAACACTTCAGACAGTTTAGATTTGATGTGCAACTACTAGAAAGACCCTTTCTGCTATAGTGGGAGGTTAAAATTTCATGTTCTGAAGCTTTCCTGAAAAGTTATGGCACAATGCACAAAAACGCTTTTCAGCCTGAGATAAGGTGGGTTTCGGAACGCCAAACATAAAAGTGTTGATAACTTTTGAAAAACACTTCAGACAGCTTAGATTTGATGTGCAACTACTAGAAAGACCCTTTCTGCTATAGTGGGAGGTTAAAATTTCATGTTCTGAAGCTTCCCTGAAAAGTTATGGCACAATGCACAAAAACGCTTTTCAGCCTGAGATAAGGTGGGTTTCGGAACGCCAAACATAAAAGTGTTGATATCTTTGGAAAAACACTTCAGACAGTTTAGATTTGATGTGCAACTACTAGAAAGACCCTTTCTGCTATAGTGGGAGGTTAAAATTTCATGTTCTGAAGCTTCCCTGAAAAGTTATGGCACTATGCACAAAAACGCTTTTCAGCCTGAGATAAGGTGGGTTTCGGAACGCCAAACATAAAAGTGTTGATAACTTTCGAAAAACACTTCAGAGAGCTTAGATTTGATGTGCACCTACTAGAAAGACCCTTTCTGCTATAGTGGGAGGTTAAAATTTCATGTTCTGAAGCTTCCCTGAAAAGTTATGGCACAATGCGTAAAAACGCTTTTCAGCCTGAGATAAGGTGGGTTTCGGAACGCCAAACATAAAAGTGTTGATAACTTTGGAAAAACACTTCAGACAGTTTAGATTTGATGTGCAACTACTAGAAAGACCCTTTCTGCTATAGTGGGAGGTTAAAATTTCATGTTCTGAAGCTTTCCTGAAAAGTTATGGCACAATGCACAAAAACGCTTTTCAGCCTGAGATAAGGTGGGTTTCGGAACGCCAAACATAAAAGTGTTGATAACTTTTGAAAAACACTTCAGACAGCTTAGATTTGATGTGCAACTACTAGAAAGACCCTTTCTGCTATAGTGGGAGGTTAAAATTTCATGTTCTGAAGCTTCCCTGAAAAGTTATGGCACAATGCACAAAAACGCTTTTCAGCCTGAGATAAGGTGGGTTTCGGAACGCCAAACATAAAAGTGTTGATAACTTTGGAAAAACACTTCAGACAGTTTAGATTTGATGTGCAACTACTAGAAAGACCCTTTCTGCTATAGTGGGAGGTTAAAATTTCATGTTCTGAAGCTTCCCTGAAAAGTTATGGCACAATGCACAAAAACGCTTTTCAGCCTGAGATAAGGTGGGTTTCGGAACGCCAAACATAAAAGTGTTGATAACTTTGGAAAAACACTTCAGACAGTTTAGATTTGATGTGCAACTACTAGAAAGACCCTTTCTGCTATAGTGGGAGGTTAAAATTTCATGTTCTGAAGCATCCCTGAAAAGTTATGGCAAATTGCACAAAAACGCTTTTCAGCCTGAGATAAGGTGGGTTTCGGAACGCCAAACATAAAAGTGTTGATAACTTTCGAAAAACACTTCAGAGAGCTTAGATTTGATGTGCACCTACTAGAAAGACCCTTTCTGCTATAGTGGGAGGTTAAAATTTCATGTTCTGAAGCTTCCCTGAAAAGTTATGGCACAATGCGTAAAAACGCTTTTCAGCCTGAGATAAGGTGGGTTTCGGAACGCCAAACATAAAAGTGTTGATAACTTTGGAAAAACACTTCAGACAGTTTAGATTTGATGTGCAACTACTAGAAAGACCCTTTCTGCTATAGTGGGAGGTTAAAATTTCATGTTCTGAAGCTTTCCTGAAAAGTTATGGCACAATGCACAAAAACGCTTTTCAGCCTGAGATAAGGTGGGTTTCGGAACGCCAAACATAAAAGTGTTGATAACTTTTGAAAAACACTTCAGACAGCTTAGATTTGATGTGCAACTACTAGAAAGACCCTTTCTGCTATAGTGGGAGGTTAAAATTTCATGTTCTGAAGCTTCCCTGAAAAGTTATGGCACAATGCACAAAAACGCTTTTCAACCTGAGATAAGGTGGGTTTCGGAACGCCAAACATAAAAGTGTTGATAACTTTGGAAAAACACTTCAGACAGTTTAGATTTGATGTGCAACTACTAGAAAGACCCTTTCTGCTATAGTGGGAGGTTAAAATTTCATGTTCTGAAGCTTCCCTGAAAAGTTATGGCACAATGCACAAAAACGCTTTTCAGCCTGAGATAAGGTGGGTTTCGGAACGCCAAACATAAAAGTGTTGATAACTTTGGAAAAACACTTCAGACAGTTTAGATTTGATGTGCAACTACTAGAAAGACCCTTTCTGCTATAGTGGGAGGTTAAAATTTCATGTTCTGAAGCTTCCCTGAAAAGTTATGGCACAATGCACAAAAACGCTTTCAGCCTGAGATAAGGTGGGTTTCGGAACGCCAAACATAAAAGTGTTGATATCTTTGGAAAAACACTTCAGACAGTTTAGATTTGATGTGCAACTACTAGAAAGACCCTTTCTGCTATAGTGGGAGGTTAAAATTTCATGTTCTGAAGCTTCCCTGAAAAGTTATGGCACTATGCACAAAAACGCTTTTCAGCCTGAGATAAGGTGGGTTTCGGAACGCCAAACATAAAAGTGTTGATAACTTTCGAAAAACACTTCAGAGAGCTTAGATTTGATGTGCACCTACTAGAAAGACCCTTTCTGCTATAGTGGGAGGTTAAAATTTCATGTTCTGAAGCTTCCCTGAAAAGTTATGGCACAATGCGTAAAAACGCTTTTCAGCCTGAGATAAGGTGGGTTTCGGAACGCCAAACATAAAAGTGTTGATAACTTTGGAAAAACACTTCAGACAGTTTAGATTTGATGTGCAACTACTAGAAAGACCCTTTCTGCTATAGTGGGAGGTTAAAATTTCATGTTCTGAAGCTTTCCTGAAAAGTTATGGCACAATGCACAAAAACGCTTTTCAGCCTGAGATAAGGTGGGTTTCGGAACGCCAAACATAAAAGTGTTGATAACTTTTGAAAAACACTTCAGACAGCTTAGATTTGATGTGCAACTACTAGAAAGACCCTTTCTGCTATAGTGGGAGGTTAAAATTTCATGTTCTGAAGCTTCCCTGAAAAGTTATGGCACAATGCACAAAAACGCTTTTCAGCCTGAGATAAGGTGGGTTTCGGAACGCCAAACATAAAAGTGTTGATAACTTTGGAAAAACACTTCAGACAGTTTAGATTTGATGTGCAACTACTAGAAAGACCCTTTCTGCTATAGTGGGAGGTTAAAATTTCATGTTCTGAAGCTTCCCTGAAAAGTTATGGCACAATGCACAAAAACGCTTTTCAGCCTGAGATAAGGTGGGTTTCGGAACGCCAAACATAAAAGTGTTGATAACTTTGGAAAAACACTTCAGACAGTTTAGATTTGATGTGCAACTACTAGAAAGACCCTTTCTGCTATAGTGGGAGGTTAAAATTTCATGTTCTGAAGCATCCCTGAAAAGTTATGGCAAATTGCACAAAAACGCTTTTCAGCCTGAGATAAGGTGGGTTTCGGAACGCCAAACATAAAAGTGTTGATAACTTTCGAAAAACACTTCAGAGAGCTTAGATTTGATGTGCACCTACTAGAAAGACCCTTTCTGCTATAGTGGGAGGTTAAAATTTCATGTTCTGAAGCTTCCCTGAAAAGTTATGGCACAATGCGTAAAAACGCTTTTCAGCCTGAGATAAGGTGGGTTTCGGAACGCCAAACATAAAAGTGTTGATAACTTTGGAAAAACACTTCAGACAGTTTAGATTTGATGTGCAACTACTAGAAAGACCCTTTCTGCTATAGTGGGAGGTTAAAATTTCATGTTCTGAAGCTTTCCTGAAAAGTTATGGCACAATGCACAAAAACGCTTTTCAGCCTGAGATAAGGTGGGTTTCGGAACGCCAAACATAAAAGTGTTGATAACTTTGGAAAAACACTTCAGACAGTTTAGATTTGATGTGCAACTACTAGAAAGACCCTTTCTGCTATAGTGGGAGGTTAAAATTTCATGTTCTGAAGCTTCCCTGAAAAGTTATGGCACAATGCACAAAAACGCTTTCAGCCTGAGATAAGGTGGGTTTCGGAACGCCAAACATAAAAGTGTTGATATCTTTGGAAAAACACTTCAGACAGTTTAGATTTGATGTGCAACTACTAGAAAGACCCTTTCTGCTATAGTGGGAGGTTAAAATTTCATGTTCTGAAGCTTCCCTGAAAAGTTATGGCACTATGCACAAAAACGCTTTTCAGCCTGAGATAAGGTGGGTTTCGGAACGCCAAACATAAAAGTGTTGATAACTTTCGAAAAACACTTCAGAGAGCTTAGATTTGATGTGCACCTACTAGAAAGACCCTTTCTGCTATAGTGGGAGGTTAAAATTTCATGTTCTGAAGCTTCCCTGAAAAGTTATGGCACAATGCGTAAAAACGCTTTTCAGCCTGAGATAAGGTGGGTTTCGGAACGCCAAACATAAAAGTGTTGATAACTTTGGAAAAACACTTCAGACAGTTTAGATTTGATGTGCAACTACTAGAAAGACCCTTTCTGCTATAGTGGGAGGTTAAAATTTCATGTTCTGAAGCTTTCCTGAAAAGTTATGGCACAATGCACAAAAACGCTTTTCAGCCTGAGATAAGGTGGGTTTCGGAACGCCAAACATAAAAGTGTTGATAACTTTTGAAAAACACTTCAGACAGCTTAGATTTGATGTGCAACTACTAGAAAGACCCTTTCTGCTATAGTGGGAGGTTAAAATTTCATGTTCTGAAGCTTCCCTGAAAAGTTATGGCACAATGCACAAAAACGCTTTTCAGCCTGAGATAAGGTGGGTTTCGGAACGCCAAACATAAAAGTGTTGATAACTTTGGAAAAACACTTCAGACAGTTTAGATTTGATGTGCAACTACTAGAAAGACCCTTTCTGCTATAGTGGGAGGTTAAAATTTCATGTTCTGAAGCTTCCCTGAAAAGTTATGGCACAATGCACAAAAACGCTTTTCAGCCTGAGATAAGGTGGGTTTCGGAACGCCAAACATAAAAGTGTTGATAACTTTGGAAAAACACTTCAGACAGTTTAGATTTGATGTGCAACTACTAGAAAGACCCTTTCTGCTACAGTGGGAGGTTAAAATTTCATGTTCTGAAGCATCCCTGAAAAGTTATGGCAAATTGCTCAAAAACGCTTTTCAGCCTGAGATAAGGTGGGTTTCGGAACGCCAAACATAAAAGTGTTGATAACTTTCGAAAAACACTTCAGAGAGCTTAGATTTGATGTGCACCTACTAGAAAGACCCTTTCTGCTATAGTGGGAGGTTAAAATTTCATGTTCTGAAGCTTCCCTGAAAAGTTATGGCACAATGCGTAAAAACGCTTTTCAGCCTGAGATAAGGTGGGTTTCGGAACGCCAAACATAAAAGTGTTGATAACTTTGGAAAAACACTTCAGACAGTTTAGATTTGATGTGCAACTACTAGAAAGACCCTTTCTGCTATAGTGGGAGGTTAAAATTTCATGTTCTGAAGCTTTCCTGAAAAGTTATGGCACAATGCACAAAAACGCTTTTCAGCCTGAGATAAGGTGGGTTTCGGAACGCCAAACATAAAAGTGTTGATAACTTTTGAAAAACACTTCAGACAGCTTAGATTTGATGTGCAACTACTAGAAAGACCCTTTCTGCTATAGTGGGAGGTTAAAATTTCATGTTCTGAAGCTTCCCTGAAAAGTTATGGCACAATGCACAAAAACGCTTTTCAGCCTGAGATAAGGTGGGTTTCGGAACGCCAAACATAAAAGTGTTGATAACTTTGGAAAAACACTTCAGACAGTTTAGATTTGATGTGCAACTACTAGAAAGACCCTTTCTGCTATAGTGGGAGGTTAAAATTTCATGTTCTGAAGCTTCCCTGAAAAGTTATGGCACAATGCACAAAAACGCTTTTCAGCCTGAGATAAGGTGGGTTTCGGAACGCCAAACATAAAAGTGTTGATAACTTTGGAAAAACACTTCAGACAGTTTAGATTTGATGTGCAACTACTAGAAAGACCCTTTCTGCTATAGTGGGAGGTTAAAATTTCATGTTCTGAAGCTTCCCTGAAAAGTTATGGCACAATGCGTAAAAACGCTTTTCAGCCTGAGATAAGGTGGGTTTCGGAACGCCAAACATAAAAGCGTTGATAACTTTGGAAAAACACTTCAGACAGTTTAGATTTGATGTGCAACTACTAGAAAGACCCTTTCTGCTATAGTGGGAGGTTAAAATTTCATGTTCTGAAGCTTTCCTGAAAAGTTATGGCACAATGCACAAAAACGCTTTTCAGCCTGAGATAAGGTGGGTTTCGGAACGCCAAACATAAAAGTGTTGATAACTTTTGAAAAACACTTCAGACAGCTTAGATTTGATGTGCAACTACTAGAAAGACCCTTTCTGCTATAGTGGGAGGTTAAAATTTCATGTTCTGAAGCTTCCCTGAAAAGTTATGGCACAATGCACAAAAACGCTTTTCAGCCTGAGATAAGGTGGGTTTCGGAACGCCAAACATAAAAGTGTTGATAACTTTGGAAAAACACTTCAGACAGTTTAGATTTGATGTGCAACTACTAGAAAGACCCTTTCTGCTATAGTGGGAGGTTAAAATTTCATGTTCTGAAGCTTCCCTGAAAAGTTATGGCACTATGCACAAAAACGCTTTTCAGCCTGAGATAAGGTGGGTTTCGGAACGCCAAACATAAAAGTGTTGATAACTTTCGAAAAACACTTCAGAGAGCTTAGATTTGATGTGCACCTACTAGAAAGACCCTTTCTGCTATAGTGGGAGGTTAAAATTTCATGTTCTGAAGCTTCCCTGAAAAGTTATGGCACAATGCGTAAAAACGCTTTTCAGCCTGAGATAAGGTGGGTTTCGGAACGCCAAACATAAAAGTGTTGATAACTTTGGAAAAACACTTCAGACAGTTTAGATTTGATGTGCAACTACTAGAAAGACCCTTTCTGCTATAGTGGGAGGTTAAAATTTCATGTTCTGAAGCTTTCCTGAAAAGTTATGGCACAATGCACAAAAACGCTTTTCAGCCTGAGATAAGGTGGGTTTCGGAACGCCAAACATAAAAGTGTTGATAACTTTTGAAAAACACTTCAGACAGCTTAGATTTGATGTGCAACTACTAGAAAGACCCTTTCTGCTATAGTGGGAGGTTAAAATTTCATGTTCTGAAGCTTCCCTGAAAAGTTATGGCACAATGCACAAAAACGCTTTTCAGCCTGAGATAAGGTGGGTTTCGGAACGCCAAACATAAAAGTGTTGATAACTTTGGAAAAACACTTCAGACAGTTTAGATTTGATGTGCAACTACTAGAAAGACCCTTTCTGCTATAGTGGGAGGTTAAAATTTCATGTTCTGAAGCTTCCCTGAAAAGTTATGGCACAATGCACAAAAACGCTTTTCAGCCTGAGATAAGGTGGGTTTTGGAACGCCAAACATAAAAGTGTTGATAACTTTCGAAAAACACTTCAGAGAGCTTAGATTTGATGTGCACCTACTAGAAAGACCCTTTCTGCTATAGTGGGAGGTTAAAATTTCATGTTCTGAAGCTTCCCTGAAAAGTTATGGCACAATGCGTAAAAACGCTTTTCAGCCTGAGATAAGGTGGGTTTCGGAACGCCAAACATAAAAGTGTTGATAACTTTGGAAAAACACTTCAGACAGTTTAGATTTGATGTGCAACTACTAGAAAGACCCTTTCTGCTATAGTGGGAGGTTAAAATTTCATGTTCTGAAGCTTCCCTGAAAAGTTATGGCACAATGCACAAAAACGCTTTTCAGCCTGAGATAAGGTGGGTTTCGGAACGCCAAACATAAAAGTGTTGATAACTTTCGAAAAACACTTCAGACAGCTTAGATTTGATGTGCACCTTCTAGAAAGACCCTTTCTGCTATAGTGGGAGGTTAAAATTTCATGTTCTGAAGCTTCCCTGAAAAGTTATGGCACAATGCGTAAAAACGCTTTTCAGCCTGAGATAAGGTGGGTTTCGGAACGCCAAACATAAAAGTGTTGATAACTTTGGAAAAACACTTCAGACAGTTTAGATTTGATGTGCAACTACTAGAAAGACCCTTTCTGCTATAGTGGGAGGTTAAAATTTCATGTTCTGAAGCTTCCCTGAAAAGTTATGGCACAATGCACAAAAACGCTTTTCAGCCTGAGATAAGGTGGGTTTCGGAACGCCAAACATAAAAGTGTTAATAACTTTGGAAAAACACTTCAGACAGTTTAGATTTGATGTGCAACTACTAGAAAGACCCTTTCTGCTATAGTGGGAGGTTAAAATTTCATGTTCTGAAGCTTTCCTGAAAAGTTATGGCACAATGCACAAAAACGCTTTTCAGCCTGAGATAAGGTGGGTTTCGGAACGCCAAACATAAAAGTGTTGATAACTTTTGAAAAACACTTCAGACAGCTTAGATTTGATGTGCAACTACTAGAAAGACCCTTTCTGCTATAGTGGGAGGTTAAAATTTCATGTTCTGAAGCTTCCCTGAAAAGTTATGGCACAATGCACAAAAACGCTTTTCAGCCTGAGATAAGGTGGGTTTCGGAACGCCAAACATAAAAGTGTTGATAACTTTCGAAAAACACTTCAGACAGCTTAGATTTGATGTGCACCTACTAGAAAGACCCTTTCTGCTATAGTGGGAGGTTAAAATTTCATGTTCTGAAGCTTCCCTGAAAAGTTATGGCACAATGCGTAAAAACGCTTTTCAGCCTGAGATAAGGTGGGTTTCGGAACGCCAAACATAAAAGTGTTGATAACTTTGGAAAAACACTTCAGACAGTTTAGATTTGATGTGCAACTACTAGAAAGACCCTTTCTGCTATAGTGGGAGGTTAAAATTTCATGTTCTGAAGCTTCCCTGAAAAGTTATGGCACAATGCACAAAAACGCTTTTCAGCCTGAGATAAGGTGGGTTTCGGAACGCCAAACATAAAAGTGTTAATAACTTTGGAAAAACACTTCAGACAGTTTAGATTTGATGTGCAACTACTAGAAAGACCCTTTCTGCTATAGTGGGAGGTTAAAATTTCATGTTCTGAAGCTTTCCTGAAAAGTTATGGCACAATGCACAAAAACGCTTTTCAGCCTGAGATAAGGTGGGTTTCGGAACGCCAAACATAAAAGTGTTGATAACTTTCGAAAAACACTTCAGAGAGCTTAGATTTGATGTGCACCTACTAGAAAGACCCTTTCTGCTATAGTGGGAGGTTAAAATTTCATGTTCTGAAGCTTCCCTGAAAAGTTATGGCACAATGCGTAAAAACGCTTTTCAGCCTGAGATAAGGTGGGTTTCGGAACGCCAAACATAAAAGTGTTGATAACTTTGGAAAAACACTTCAGACAGTTTAGATTTGATGTGCAACTACTAGAAAGACCCTTTCTGCTATAGTGGGAAGTTAAAATTTCATGTTCTGAAGCTTCCCTGAAAAGTTATGGCACAATGCACAAAAACGCTTTTCAGCCTGAGATAAGGTGGGTTTCGGAACGCCAAACATAAAAGTGTTAATAACTTTGGAAAAACACTTCAGACAGCTTAGATTTGATGTGCAACTACTAGAAAGACCCTTTCTGCTATAGTGGGAGGTTAAAATTTCATGTTCTGAAGCTTTCCTGAAAAGTTATGGCACAATGCACAAAAACGCTTTTCAGCCTGAGATAAGGTGGGTTTCGGAACGCCAAACATAAAAGTGTTGATAACTTTCGAAAAACACTTCAGAGAGCTTAGATTTGATGTGCACCTACTAGAAAGACCCTTTCTGCTATAGTGGGAGGTTAAAATTTCATGTTCTGAAGCTTCCCTGAAAGGTTATGGCACAATGCGTAAAAACGCTTTTCAGCCTGAGATAAGGTGGGTTTCGGAACGCCAAACATAAAAGTGTTGATAACTTTGGAAAAACACTTCAGACAGCTTAGATTTGATGTGCAACTACTAGAAAGACCCTTTCTGCTATAGTGGGAGGTTAAAATTTCATGTTCTGAAGCTTCCCTGAAAAGTTATGGCACAATGCACAAAAACGCTTTTCAGCCTGAGATAAGGTGGGTTTCGGAACGCCAAACATAAAAGTGTTGATAACTTTCGAAAAACACTTCAGACAGCTTAGATTTGATGTGCACCTACTAGAAAGACCCTTTCTGCTATAGTGGGAGGTTAAAATTTCATGTTCTGAAGCTTCCCTGAAAAGTTATGGCACAATGCGTAAAAACGCTTTTCAGCCTGAGATAAGGTGGGTTTCGGAACGCCAAACATAAAGGTGTTGATAACTTTGGAAAAACACTTCAGACAGTTTAGATTTGATGTGCAACTACTAGAAAGACCCTTTCTGCTATAGTGGGAGGTTAAAATTTCATGTTCTGAAGCTTCCCTGAAAAGTTATGGCACAATGCACAAAAACGCTTTTCAGCCTGAGATAAGGTGGGTTTCGGAACGCCAAACATAAAAGTGTTAATAACTTTGGAAAAACACTTCAGACAGTTTAGATTTGATGTGCAACTACTAGAAAGACCCTTTCTGCTATAGTGGGAGGTTAAAATTTCATGTTCTGAAGCTTCCCTGAAAAGTTATGGCACAATGCACAAAAACGCTTTTCAGCCTGAGATAAGGTGGGTTTCGGAACGCCAAACATAAAAGTGTTGATAACTTTCGAAAAACACTTCAGAGAGCTTAGATTTGATGTGCACCTACTAGAAAGACCCTTTCTGCTATAGTGGGAGGTTAAAATTTCATGTTCTGAAGCTTCCCTGAAAAGTTATGGCACAATGCGTAAAAACGCTTTTCAGCCTGAGATAAGGTGGGTTTCGGAACGCCAAACATAAAAGTGTTGATAACTTTGGAATAACACTTCAGACAGTTTAGATTTGATGTGCAACTACTAGAAAGACCCTTTCTGCTATAGTGGGAGGTTAAAATTTCATGTTCTGAAGCTTTCCTGAAAAGTTATGGCACAATGCACAAAAACGCTTTTCAGCCTGAGATAAGGTGGGTTTCGGAACGCCAAACATAAAAGTGTTGATAACTTTTGAAAAACACTTCAGACAGCTTAGATTTGATGTGCAACTACTAGAAAGACCCTTTCTGCTATAGTGGGAGGTTAAAATTTCATGTTCTGAAGCTTCCCTGAAAAGTTATGGCACAATGCACAAAAACGCTTTTCAGCCTGAGATAAGGTGGGTTTCGGAACGCCAAACATAAAAGTGTTGATAACTTTGGAAAAACACTTCAGACAGTTTAGATTTGATGTGCAACTACTAGAAAGGCCCTTTCTGCTATAGTGGGAGGTTAAAATTTCATGTTCTGAAGCTTCCCTGAAAAGTTATGGCACAATGCACAAAAACGCTTTTCAGCCTGAGATAAGGTGGGTTTCGGAACGCCAAACATGAAAGTGTTGATAACTTTCGAAAAACACTTCAGAGAGCTTAGATTTGATGTGCACCTACTAGAAAGACCCTTTCTGCTATAGTGGGAGGTTAAAATTTCATGTTCTGAAGCTTCCCTGAAAAGTTATGGCACAATGCGTAAAAACGCTTTTCAGCCTGAGATAAGGTGGGTTTCGGAACGCCAAACATAAAAGTGTTGATAACTTTGGAAAAACACTTCAGACAGTTTAGATTTGATGTGCAACTACTAGAAAGACCCTTTCTGCTATAGTGGGAGGTTAAAATTTCATGTTCTGAAGCTTTCCTGAAAAGTTATGGCACAATGCACAAAAACGCTTTTCAGCCTGAGATAAGGTGGGTTTCGGAACGCCAAACATAAAAGTGTTGATAACTTTTGAAAAACACTTCAGACAGCTTAGATTTGATGTGCAACTACTAGAAAGACCCTTTCTGCTATAGTGGGAGGTTAAAATTTCATGTTCTGAAGCTTCCCTGAAAAGTTATGGCACAATGCACAAAAACGCTTTTCAGCCTGAGATAAGGTGGGTTTCGGAACGCCAAACATAAAAGTGTTGATAACTTTGGAAAAACACTTCAGACAGTTTAGATTTGATGTGCAACTACTAGAAAGACCCTTTCTGCTATAGTGGGAGGTTAAAATTTCATGTTCTGAAGCTTCCCTGAAAAGTTATGGCACAATGCACAAAAACGCTTTTCAGCCTGAGATAAGGTGGGTTTCGGAACGCCAAACATAAAAGTGTTGATAACTTTGGAAAAACACTTCAGACAGTTTAGATTTGATGTGCAACTACTAGAAAGACCCTTTCTGCTATAGTGGGAGGTTAAAATTTCATGTTCTGAAGCTTCCCTGAAAAGTTATGGCACAATGCACAAAAACGCTTTTCAGCCTGAGATAAGGTGGGTTTCGGAACGCCAAACATAAAAGTGTTGATAACTTTCGAAAAACACTTCAGAGAGCTTAGATTTGATGTGCACCTACTAGAAAGACCCTTTCTGCTATAGTGGGAGGTTAAAATTTCATGTTCTGAAGCTTCCCTGAAAAGTTATGGCACAATGCGTAAAAACGCTTTTCAGCCAGAGATAAGGTGGGTTTCGGAACGCCAAACATAAAAGTGTTGATAACTTTGGAAAAACACTTCACACAGTTTAGATTTGATGTGCAACTACTAGAAAGACCCTTTCTGCTATAGTGGGAGGTTAAAATTTCATGTTCTGAAGCTTCCCTGAAAAGTTATGGCACAATGCACAAAAACGCTTTTCAGCCTGAGATAAGGTGGGTTTCGGAACGCCAAACATAAAAGTGTTGATAACTTTGGAAAAACACTTCAGACAGTTTAGATTTGATGTGCAACTACTAGAAAGACCCTTTCTGCTATAGTGGGAGGTTAAAATTTCATGTTCTGAAGCTTCCCTGAAAAGTTATGGCACTATGCACAAAAACGCTTTTCAGCCTGAGATAAGGTGGGTTTCGGAACGCCAAACATAAAAGTGTTGATAACTTTCGAAAAACACTTCAGAGAGCTTAGATTTGATGTGCACCTACTAGAAAGACCCTTTCTGCTATAGTGGGAGGTTAAAATTTCATGTTCTGAAGCTTCCCTGAAAAGTTATGGCACAATGCGTAAAAACGCTTTTCAGCCTGAGATAAGGTGGGTTTCGGAACGCCAAACATAAAAGTGTTGATAACTTTGGAAAAACACTTCAGACAGTTTAGATTTGATGTGCAACTACTAGAAAGACCCTTTCTGCTATAGTGGGAGGTTAAAATTTCATGTTCTGAAGCTTTCCTGAAAAGTTATGGCACAATGCACAAAAACGCTTTTCAGCCTGAGATAAGGTGGGTTTCGGAACGCCAAACATAAAAGTGTTGATAACTTTTGAAAAACACTTCAGACAGCTTAGATTTGATGTGCAACTACTAGAAAGACCCTTTCTGCTATAGTGGGAGGTTAAAATTTCATGTTCTGAAGCTTCCCTGAAAAGTTATGGCACAATGCACAAAAACGCTTTTCAGCCTGAGATAAGGTGGGTTTCGGAACGCCAAACATAAAAGTGTTGATAACTTTGGAAAAACACTTCAGACAGTTTAGATTTGATGTGCAACTACTAGAAAGACCCTTTCTGCTATAGTGGGAGGTTAAAATTTCATGTTCTGAAGCTTTCCTGAAAAGTTATGGCACAATGCACAAAAACGCTTTTCAGCCTGAGATAAGGTGGGTTTCGGAACGCCAAACATAAAAGTGTTGATAACTTTTGAAAAACACTTCAGACAGCTTAGATTTGATGTGCAACTACTAGAAAGACCCTTTCTGCTATAGTGGGAGGTTAAAATTTCATGTTCTGAAGCTTCCCTGAAAAGTTATGGCACAATGCACAAAAACGCTTTTCAGCCTGAGATAAGGTGGGTTTCGGAACGCCAAACATAAAAGTGTTGATAACTTTGGAAAAACACTTCAGACAGTTTAGATTTGATGTGCAACTACTAGAAAGACCCTTTCTGCTATAGTGGGAGGTTAAAATTTCATGTTCTGAAGCTTTCCTGAAAAGTTATGGCACAATGCACAAAAACGCTTTTCAGCCTGAGATAAGGTGGGTTTCGGAACGCCAAACATAAAAGTGTTGATAACTTTTGAAAAACACTTCAGACAGCTTAGATTTGATGTGCAACTACTAGAAAGACCCTTTCTGCTATAGTGGGAGGTTAAAATTTCATGTTCTGAAGCTTCCCTGAAAAGTTATGGCACAATGCACAAAAACGCTTTTCAGCCTGAGATAAGGTGGGTTTCGGAACGCCAAACATAAAAGTGTTGATAACTTTGGAAAAACACTTCAGACAGTTTAGATTTGATGTGCAACTACTAGAAAGGCCCTTTCTGCTATAGTGGGAGGTTGAAATTTCATGTTCTGAAGCTTCCCTGAAAAGTTATGGCACAATGCACAAAAACGCTTTTCAGCCTGAGATAAGGTGGGTTTCGGAACGCCAAACATGAAAGTGTTGATAACTTTCGAAAAACACTTCAGAGAGCTTAGATTTGATGTGCACCTACTAGAAAGACCCTTTCTGCTATAGTGGGAGGTTAAAATTTCATGTTCTGAAGCTTCCCTGAAAAGTTATGGCACAATGCGTAAAAACGCTTTTCAGCCTGAGATAAGGTGGGTTTCGGAACGCCAAACATAAAAGTGTTGATAACTTTGGAAAAACACTTCAGACAGTTTAGATTTGATGTGCAACTACTAGAAAGACCCTTTCTGCTATAGTGGGAGGTTAAAATTTCATGTTCTGAAGCTTTCCTGAAAAGTTATGGCACAATGCACAAAAACGCTTTTCAGCCTGAGATAAGGTGGGTTTCGGAACGCCAAACATAAAAGTGTTGATAACTTTTGAAAAACACTTCAGACAGCTTAGATTTGATGTGCAACTACTAGAAAGACCCTTTCTGCTATAGTGGGAGGTTAAAATTTCATGTTCTGAAGCTTCCCTGAAAAGTTATGGCACAATGCACAAAAACGCTTTTCAGCCTGAGATAAGGTGGGTTTCGGAACGCCAAACATAAAAGTGTTGATAACTTTGGAAAAACACTTCAGACAGTTTAGATTTGATGTGCAACTACTAGAAAGACCCTTTCTGCTATAGTGGGAGGTTAAAATTTCATGTTCTGAAGCTTCCCTGAAAAGTTATGGCACAATGCACAAAAACGCTTTTCAGCCTGAGATAAGGTGGGTTTCGGAACGCCAAACATAAAAGTGTTGATAACTTTGGAAAAACACTTCAGACAGTTTAGATTTGATGTGCAACTACTAGAAAGACCCTTTCTGCTATAGTGGGAGGTTAAAATTTCATGTTCTGAAGCTTCCCTGAAAAGTTATGGCACAATGCGTAAAAACGCTTTTCAGCCTGAGATAAGGTGGGTTTCGGAACGCCAAACATAAAAGTGTTGATAACTTTGGAAAAACACTTCAGACAGTTTAGATTTGATGTGCAACTACTAGAAAGACCCTTTCTGCTATAGTGGGAGGTTAAAATTTCATGTTCTGAAGCTTTCCTGAAAAGTTATGGCACAATGCACAAAAACGCTTTTCAGCCTGAGATAAGGTGGGTTTCGGAACGCCAAACATAAAAGTGTTGATAACTTTTGAAAAACACTTCAGACAGCTTAGATTTGATGTGCAACTACTAGAAAGACCCTTTCTGCTATAGTGGGAGGTTAAAATTTCATGTTCTGAAGCTTCCCTGAAAAGTTATGGCACAATGCACAAAAACGCTTTTCAGCCTGAGATAAGGTGGGTTTCGGAACGCCAAACATAAAAGTGTTGATAACTTTGGAAAAACACTTCAGACAGTTTAGATTTGATGTGCAACTACTAGAAAGACCCTTTCTGCTATAGTGGGAGGTTAAAATTTCATGTTCTGAAGCTTCCCTGAAAAGTTATGGCACAATGCACAAAAACGCTTTTCAGCCTGAGATAAGGTGGGTTTCGGAACGCCAAACATAAAAGTGTTGATAACTTTGGAAAAACACTTCAGACAGTTTAGATTTGATGTGCAACTACTAGAAAGACCCTTTCTGCTATAGTGGGAGGTTAAAATTTCATGTTCTGAAGCTTCCCTGAAAAGTTATGGCACAATGCACAAAAACGCTTTTCAGCCTGAGATAAGGTGGGTTTCGGAACGCCAAACATAAAAGTGTTGATAACTTTGGAAAAACACTTCAGACAGTTTAGATTTGATGTGCAACTACTAGAAAGACCCTTTCTGCTATAGTGGGAGGTTAAAATTTCATGTTCTGAAGCTTCCCTGAAAAGTTATGGCACTATGCACAAAAACGCTTTTCAGCCTGAGATAAGGTGGGTTTCGGAACGCCAAACATAAAAGTATTGATAACTTTCGAAAAACACTTCAGAGAGCTTAGATTTGATGTGCACCTACAAGAAAGACCCTTTCTGCTATAGTGGGAGGTTAAAATTTCATGTTCTGAAGCTTCCCTGAAAAGTTATGGCACAATGCGTAAAAACGCTTTTCAGCCTGAGATAAGGTGGGTTTCGGAACGCCAAACATAAAAGTGTTGATAACTTTGGAAAAACACTTCAGACAGTTTAGATTTGATGTGCAACTACTAGAAAGACCCTTTCTGCTATAGTGGGAGGTTAAAATTTCATGTTCTGAAGCTTTCCTGAAAAGTTATGGCACAATGCACAAAAACGCTTTTCAGCCTGAGATAAGGTGGGTTTCGGAACGCCAAACATAAAAGTGTTGATAACTTTTGAAAAACACTTCAGACAGCTTAGATTTGATGTGCAACTACTAGAAAGACCCTTTCTGCTATAGTGGGAGGTTAAAATTTCATGTTCTGAAGCTTCCCTGAAAAGTTATGGCACAATGCACAAAAACGCTTTTCAGCCTGAGATAAGGTGGGTTTCGGAACGCCAAACATAAAAGTGTTGATAACTTTGGAAAAACACTTCAGACAGTTTAGATTTGATGTGCAACTACTAGAAAGACCCTTTCTGCTATAGTGGGAGGTTAAAATTTCATGTTCTGAAGCTTCCCTGAAAAGTTATGCCACAATGCACAAAAACGCTTTTCAGCCTGAGATAAGGTGGGTTTCGGAACGCCAAACATAAAAGTGTTGATAACTTTCGAAAAACACTTCAGAGAGCTTAGATTTGATGTGCACCTACTAGAAAGACCCTTTCTGCTATAGTGGGAGGTTAAAATTTCATGTTCTGAAGCTTCCCTGAAAAGTTATGGCACAATGCACAAAAACGCTTTTCAGCCTGAGATAAGGTGGGTTTCGGAACGCCAAACATAAAAGTGTTGATAACTTTGGAAAAACACTTCAGACAGTTTAGATTTGATGTGCAACTACTAGAAAGACCCTTTCTGCTATAGTGGGAGGTTAAAATTTCATGTTCTGAAGCTTCCCTGAAAAGTTATGGCACAATGCGTAAAAACGCTTTTCAGCCTGAGATAAGGTGGGTTTCGGAACGCCAAACATAAAAGTGTTGATAACTTTGGAAAAACACTTCAGACAGTTTAGATTTGATGTGCAACTACTAGAAAGACCCTTTCTGCTATAGTGGGAGGTTAAAATTTCATGTTCTGAAGCTTTCCTGAAAAGTTATGGCACAATGCACAAAAACGCTTTTCAGCCTGAGATAAGGTGGGTTTCGGAACGCCAAACATAAAAGTGTTGATAACTTTTGAAAAACACTTCAGACAGCTTAGATTTGATGTGCAACTACTAGAAAGACCCTTTCTGCTATAGTGGGAGGTTAAAATTTCATGTTCTGAAGCTTCCCTGAAAAGTTATGGCACAATGCACAAAAACGCTTTTCAGCCTGAGATAAGGTGGGTTTCGGAACGCCAAACATAAAAGTGTTGATAACTTTGGAAAAACACTTCAGACAGTTTAGATTTGATGTGCAACTACTAGAAAGACCCTTTCTGCTATAGTGGGAGGTTAAAATTTCATGTTCTGAAGCTTCCCTGAAAAGTTATGGCACAATGCACAAAAACGCTTTTCAGCCTGAGATAAGGTGGGTTTCGGAACGCCAAACATAAAAGTGTTGATAACTTTGGAAAAACACTTCAGACAGTTTAGATTTGATGTGCAACTACTAGAAAGACCCTTTCTGCTATAGTGGGAGGTTAAAATTTCATGTTCTGAAGCTTCCCTGAAAAGTTATGGCACAATGCACAAAAACGCTTTTCAGCCTGAGATAAGGTGGGTTTCGGAACGCCAAACATAAAAGTGTTGATAACTTTGGAAAAACACTTCAGACAGTTTAGATTTGATGTGCAACTACTAGAAAGACCCTTTCTGCTATAGTGGGAGGTTAAAATTTCATGTTCTGAAGCTTCCCTGAAAAGTTATGGCACTATGCACAAAAACGCTTTTCAGCCTGAGATAAGGTGGGTTTCGGAACGCCAAACATAAAAGTATTGATAACTTTCGAAAAACACTTCAGAGAGCTTAGATTTGATGTGCACCTACAAGAAAGACCCTTTCTGCTATAGTGGGAGGTTAAAATTTCATGTTCTGAAGCTTCCCTGAAAAGTTATGGCACAATGCGTAAAAACGCTTTTCAGCCTGAGATAAGGTGGGTTTCGGAACGCCAAACATAAAAGTGTTGATAACTTTGGAAAAACACTTCAGACAGTTTAGATTTGATGTGCAACTACTAGAAAGACCCTTTCTGCTATAGTGGGAGGTTAAAATTTCATGTTCTGAAGCTTTCCTGAAAAGTTATGGCACAATGCACAAAAACGCTTTTCAGCCTGAGATAAGGTGGGTTTCGGAACGCCAAACATAAAAGTGTTGATAACTTTTGAAAAACACTTCAGACAGCTTAGATTTGATGTGCAACTACTAGAAAGACCCTTTCTGCTATAGTGGGAGGTTAAAATTTCATGTTCTGAAGCTTCCCTGAAAAGTTATGGCACAATGCACAAAAACGCTTTTCAGCCTGAGATAAGGTGGGTTTCGGAACGCCAAACATAAAAGTGTTGATAACTTTGGAAAAACACTTCAGACAGTTTAGATTTGATGTGCAACTACTAGAAAGACCCTTTCTGCTATAGTGGGAGGTTAAAATTTCATGTTCTGAAGCTTCCCTGAAAAGTTATGCCACAATGCACAAAAACGCTTTTCAGCCTGAGATAAGGTGGGTTTCGGAACGCCAAACATAAAAGTGTTGATAACTTTCGAAAAACACTTCAGAGAGCTTAGATTTGATGTGCACCTACTAGAAAGACCCTTTCTGCTATAGTGGGAGGTTAAAATTTCATGTTCTGAAGCTTCCCTGAAAAGTTATGGCACAATGCGTAAAAACGCTTTTCAGCCTGAGATAAGGTGGGTTTCGGAACGCCAAACATAAAAGTGTTGATAACTTTTGAAAAACACTTCAGACAGCTTAGATTTGATGTGCAACTACTAGAAAGACCCTTTCTGCTATAGTGGGAGGTTAAAATTTCATGTTCTGAAGCTTCCCTGAAAAGTTATGGCACAATGCACAAAAACGCTTTTCAGCCTGAGATAAGGTGGGTTTCGGAACGCCAAACATAAAAGTGTTGATAACTTTGGAAAAACACTTCAGACAGTTTAGATTTGATGTGCAACTACTAGAAAGACCCTTTCTGCTATAGTGGGAGGTTAAAATTTCATGTTCTGAAGCTTCCCTGAAAAGTTATGGCACAATGCACAAAAACGCTTTTCAGCCTGAGATAAGGTGGGTTTCGGAACGCCAAACATAAAAGTGTTGATAACTTTCGAAAAACACTTCAGACAGCTTAGATTTGATGTGCACCTTCTAGAAAGACCCTTTCTGCTATAGTGGGAGGTTAAAATTTCATGTTCTGAAGCTTCCCTGAAAAGTTATGGCACAATGCGTAAAAACGCTTTTCAGCCTGAGATAAGGTGGGTTTCGGAACGCCAAACATAAAAGTGTTGATAACTTTGGAAAAACACTTCAGACAGTTTAGATTTGATGTGCAACTACTAGAAAGACCCTTTCTGCTATAGTGGGAGGTTAAAATTTCATGTTCTGAAGCTTCCCTGAAAAGTTATGGCACAATGCACAAAAACGCTTTTCAGCCTGAGATAAGGTGGGTTTCGGAACGCCAAACATAAAAGTGTTAATAACTTTGGAAAAACACTTCAGACAGTTTAGATTTGATGTGCAACTACTAGAAAGACCCTTTCTGCTATAGTGGGAGGTTAAAATTTCATGTTCTGAAGCTTTCCTGAAAAGTTATGGCACAATGCACAAAAACGCTTTTCAGCCTGAGATAAGGTGGGTTTCGGAACGCCAAACATAAAAGTGTTGATAACTTTTGAAAAACACTTCAGACAGCTTAGATTTGATGTGCACCTACTAGAAAGACCCTTTCTGCTATAGTGGGAGGTTAAAATTTCATGTTCTGAAGCTTCCCTGAAAAGTTATGGCACAATGCGTAAAAACGCTTTTCAGCCTGAGATAAGGTGGGTTTCGGAACGCCAAACATAAAAGTGTTGATAACTTTGGAAAAACACTTCAGACAGTTTAGATTTGATGTGCAACTACTAGAAAGACCCTTTCTGCTATAGTGGGAGGTTAAAATTTCATGTTCTGAAGCTTCCCTGAAAAGTTATGGCACAATGCACAAAAACGCTTTTCAGCCTGAGATAAGGTGGGTTTCGGAACGCCAAACATAAAAGTGTTAATAACTTTGGAAAAACACTTCAGACAGCTTAGATTTGATGTGCAACTACTAGAAAGACCCTTTCTGCTATAGTGGGAGGTTAAAATTTCATGTTCTGAAGCTTTCCTGAAAAGTTATGGCACAATGCACAAAAACGCTTTTCAGCCTGAGATAAGGTGGGTTTCGGAACGCCAAACATAAAAGTGTTGATAACTTTCGAAAAACACTTCAGAGAGCTTAGATTTGATGTGCACCTACTAGAAAGACCCTTTCTGCTATAGTGGGAGGTTAAAATTTCATGTTCTGAAGCTTCCCTGAAAGGTTATGGCACAATGCGTAAAAACGCTTTTCAGCCTGAGATAAGGTGGGTTTCGGAACGCCAAACATAAAAGTGTTGATAACTTTGGAAAAACACTTCAGACAGCTTAGATTTGATGTGCAACTACTAGAAAGACCCTTTCTGCTATAGTGGGAGGTTAAAATTTCATGTTCTGAAGCTTCCCTGAAAAGTTATGGCACAATGCACAAAAACGCTTTTCAGCCTGAGATAAGGTGGGTTTCGGAACGCCAAACATAAAAGTGTTGATAACTTTCGAAAAACACTTCAGACAGCTTAGATTTGATGTGCACCTACTAGAAAGACCCTTTCTGCTATAGTGGGAGGTTAAAATTTCATGTTCTGAAGCTTCCCTGAAAAGTTATGGCACAATGCGTAAAAACGCTTTTCAGCCTGAGATAAGGTGGGTTTCGGAACGCCAAACATAAAGGTGTTGATAACTTTGGAAAAACACTTCAGACAGTTTAGATTTGATGTGCAACTACTAGAAAGACCCTTTCTGCTATAGTGGGAGGTTAAAATTTCATGTTCTGAAGCTTCCCTGAAAAGTTATGGCACAATGCACAAAAACGCTTTTCAGCCTGAGATAAGGTGGGTTTCGGAACGCCAAACATAAAAGTGTTAATAACTTTGGAAAAACACTTCAGACAGTTTAGATTTGATGTGCAACTACTAGAAAGACCCTTTCTGCTATAGTGGGAGGTTAAAATTTCATGTTCTGAAGCTTCCCTGAAAAGTTATGGCACAATGCACAAAAACGCTTTTCAGCCTGAGATAAGGTGGGTTTCGGAACGCCAAACATAAAAGTGTTGATAACTTTCGAAAAACACTTCAGAGAGCTTAGATTTGATGTGCACCTACTAGAAAGACCCTTTCTGCTATAGTGGGAGGTTAAAATTTCATGTTCTGAAGCTTCCCTGAAAAGTTATGGCACAATGCGTAAAAACGCTTTTCAGCCTGAGATAAGGTGGGTTTCGGAACGCCAAACATAAAAGTGTTGATAACTTTGGAATAACACTTCAGACAGTTTAGATTTGATGTGCAACTACTAGAAAGACCCTTTCTGCTATAGTGGGAGGTTAAAATTTCATGTTCTGAAGCTTTCCTGAAAAGTTATGGCACAATGCACAAAAACGCTTTTCAGCCTGAGATAAGGTGGGTTTCGGAACGCCAAACATAAAAGTGTTGATAACTTTTGAAAAACACTTCAGACAGCTTAGATTTGATGTGCAACTACTAGAAAGACCCTTTCTGCTATAGTGGGAGGTTAAAATTTCATGTTCTGAAGCTTCCCTGAAAAGTTATGGCACAATGCACAAAAACGCTTTTCAGCCTGAGATAAGGTGGGTTTCGGAACGCCAAACATAAAAGTTTTGATAACTTTGGAAAAACACTTCAGACAGTTTAGATTTGATGTGCAACTACTAGAAAGGCCCTTTCTGCTATAGTGGGAGGTTAAAATTTCATGTTCTGAAGCTTCCCTGAAAAGTTATGGCACAATGCGTAAAAACGCTTTTCAGCCTGAGATAAGGTGGGTTTCGGAACGCCAAACATGAAAGTGTTGATAACTTTCGAAAAACACTTCAGAGAGCTTAGATTTGATGTGCACCTACTAGAAAGACCCTTTCTGCTATAGTGGGAGGTTAAAATTTCATGTTCTGAAGCTTTCCTGAAAAGTTATGGCACAATGCACAAAAACGCTTTTCAGCCTGAGATAAGGTGGGTTTCGGAACGCCAAACATAAAAGTGTTGATAACTTTTGAAAAACACTTCAGACAGCTTAGATTTGATGTGCAACTACTAGAAAGACCCTTTCTGCTATAGTGGGAGGTTAAAATTTCATGTTCTGAAGCTTCCCTGAAAAGTTATGGCACAATGCACAAAAACGCTTTTCAGCCTGAGATAAGGTGGGTTTCGGAACGCCAAACATAAAAGTGTTGATAACTTTGGAAAAACACTTCAGACAGTTTAGATTTGATGTGCAACTACTAGAAAGACCCTTTCTGCTATAGTGGGAGGTTAAAATTTCATGTTCTGAAGCTTCCCTGAAAAGTTATGGCACAATGCACAAAAACGCTTTTCAGCCTGAGATAAGGTGGGTTTCGGAACGCCAAACATAAAAGTGTTGATAACTTTGGAAAAACACTTCAGACAGTTTAGATTTGATGTGCAACTACTAGAAAGACCCTTTCTGCTATAGTGGGAGGTTAAAATTTCATGTTCTGAAGCTTCCCTGAAAAGTTATGGCACAATGCACAAAAACGCTTTTCAGCCTGAGATAAGGTGGGTTTCGGAACGCCAAACATAAAAGTGTTGATAACTTTCGAAAAACACTTCAGAGAGCTTAGATTTGATGTGCACCTACTAGAAAGACCCTTTCTGCTATAGTGGGAGGTTAAAATTTCATGTTCTGAAGCTTCCCTGAAAAGTTATGGCACAATGCGTAAAAACGCTTTTCAGCCAGAGATAAGGTGGGTTTCGGAACGCCAAACATAAAAGTGTTGATAACTTTGGAAAAACACTTCAGACAGTTTAGATTTGATGTGCAACTACTAGAAAGACCCTTTCTGCTATAGTGGGAGGTTAAAATTTCATGTTCTGAAGCTTTCCTGAAAAGTTATGGCACAATGCACAAAAACGCTTTTCAGCCTGAGATAAGGTGGGTTTCGGAACGCCAAACATAAAAGTGTTGATAACTTTGGAAAAACACTTCAGACAGTTTAGATTTGATGTGCAACTACTAGAAAGACCCTTTCTGCTATAGTGGGAGGTTAAAATTTCATGTTCTGAAGCTTTCCTGAAAAGTTATGGCACAATGCACAAAAACGCTTTTCAGCCTGAGATAAGGTGGGTTTCGGAACGCCAAACATAAAAGTGTTGATAACTTTTGAAAAACACTTCAGACAGCTTAGATTTGATGTGCAACTACTAGAAAGACCCTTTCTGCTATAGTGGGAGGTTAAAATTTCATGTTCTGAAGCTTCCCTGAAAAGTTATGGCACAATGCACAAAAACGCTTTTCAGCCTGAGATAAGGTGGGTTTCGGAACGCCAAACATAAAAGTGTTGATAACTTTGGAAAAACACTTCAGACAGTTTAGATTTGATGTGCAACTACTAGAAAGACCCTTTCTGCTATAGTGGGAGGTTAAAATTTCATGTTCTGAAGCTTCCCTGAAAAGTTATGGCACAATGCGTAAAAACGCTTTTCAGCCTGAGATAAGGTGGGTTTCGGAACGCCAAACATAAAAGTGTTGATAACTTTGGAAAAACACTTCAGACAGTTTAGATTTGATGTGCAACTACTAGAAAGACCCTTTCTGCTATAGTGGGAGGTTAAAATTTCATGTTCTGAAGCTTCCCTGAAAAGTTATGGCACAATGCACAAAAACGCTTTTCAGCCTGAGATAAGGTGGGTTTCGGAACGCCAAACATAAAAGTGTTGATAACTTTGGAAAAACACTTCAGACAGTTTATATTTGATGTGCAACTACTAGAAAGACCCTTTCTGCTATAGTGGGAGGTTAAAATTTCATGTTCTGAAGCTTTCCTGAAAAGTTATGGCACAATGCACAAAAACGCTTTTCAGCCTGAGATAAGGTGGGTTTCGGAACGCCAAACATAAAAGTGTTGATAACTTTCGAAAAACACTTCAGAGAGCTTAGATTTGATGTGCACCTACTAGAAAGACCCTTTCTGCTATAGTGGGAGGTTAAAATTTCATGTTCTGAAGCTTCCCTGAAAAGTTATGGCACAATGCGTAAAAACGCTTTTCAGCCTGAGATAAGGTGGGTTTCGGAACGCCAAACATAAAAGTGTTGATAACTTTGGAAAAACACTTCAGACAGTTTAGATTTGAAGAGCAACTACTAGAAAGACCCTTTCTGCTATAGTGGGAGGTTAAAATTTCATGTTCTGAAGCTTTCCTGAAAAGTTATGGCACAATGCACAAAAACGCTTTTCAGCCTGAGATAAGGTGGGTTTCGGAACGCCAAACATAAAAGTGTTGATAACTTTTGAAAAACACTTCAGACAGCTTAGATTTGATGTGCAACTACTAGAAAGACCCTTTCTGCTATAGTGGGAGGTTAAAATTTCATGTTCTGAAGCTTCCCTGAAAAGTTATGGCACAATGCACAAAAACGCTTTTCAGCCTGAGATAAGGAGGGTTTCGGAACGCCAAACATAAAAGTGTTAATAACTTTGAAAAAACACTTCAGACAGTTTAGATTTGATGTGCAACTACTAGAAAGACCCTTTCTGCTATAGTGGGAGGTTAAAATTTCATGTTCTGAAGCTTCCCTGAAAAGTTATGGCACAATGCACAAAAACGCTTTTCAGCCTGAGATAAGGTGGGTTTCGGAACGCCAAACATAAAAGTGTTGATAACTTTGGAAAAACACTTCAGACAGTTTAGATTTGATGTGCACCTACTAGAAAGACCCTTTCTGCTATAGTGGGAGGTTAAAATTTCATGTTCTGAAGCTTCCCTGAAAAGTTATGGCACAATGCACAAAAACGCTTTTCAGCCTGAGATAAGGTGGGTTTCGGAACGCCAAACATAAAAGTGTTGATAACTTTCGAAAAACACTTCAGAGAGCTTAGATTTGATGTGCACCTACTAGAAAGACCCTTTCTGCTATAGTGGGAGGTTAAAATTTCATGTTCTGAAGCTTCCCTGAAAAGTTATGGCACAATGCGTAAAAACGCTTTTCAGCCTGAGATAAGGTGGGTTTCGGAACGCCAAACATAAAAGTGTTGATAACTTTGGAAAAACACTTCAGACAGTTTAGATTTGATGTGCAACTACTAGAAAGACCCTTTCTGCTATAGTGGGAGGTTAAAATTTCATGTTCTGAAGCTTCCCTGAAAAGTTATGGCACAATGCACAAAAACGCTTTTCAGCCTGAGATAAGGTGGGTTTCGGAACGCCAAACATAAAAGTGTTAATAACTTTGGAAAAACACTTCAGACAGTTTAGATTTGATGTGCAACTACTAGAAAGACCCTTTCTGCTATAGTGGGAGGTTAAAATTTCATGTTCTGAAGCTTCCCTGAAAAGTTATGGCACAATGCACAAAAACGCTTTTCAGCCTGAGATAAGGTGGGTTTCGGAACGCCAAACATAAAAGTGTTGATAACTTTCGAAAAACACTTCAGAGAGCTTAGATTTGATGTGCACCTACTAGAAAGACCCTTTCTGCTATAGTGGGAGGTTAAAATTTCATGTTCTGAAGCTTCCCTGAAAAGTTATGGCACAATGCGTAAAAACGCTTTTCAGCCTGAGATAAGGTGGGTTTCGGAACGCCAAACATAAAAGTGTTGATAACTTTGGAAAAACACTTCAGACAGTTTAGATTTGATGTGCAACTACTAGAAAGACCCTTTCTGCTATAGTGGGAGGTTAAAATTTCATGTTCTGAAGCTTCCCTGAAAGGTTATGGCACAATGCGTAAAAACGCTTTTCAGCCTGAGATAAGGTGGGTTTCGGAACGCCAAACATGAAAGTGTTGATAACTTTGGAAAAACACTTCAGACAGTTTAGATTTGATGTGCAACTACTAGAAAGACCCTTTCTGCTATAGTGGGAGGTTAAAATTTCATGTTCTGAAGCTTCCCTGAAAAGTTATGGCACAATGCACAAAAACGCTTTTCAGCCTGAGATAAGGTGGGTTTCGGAACGCCAAACATAAAAGTGTTGATAACTTTGGAAAAACACTTCAGACAGTTTAGATTTGATGTTCAACTACTAGAAAGACCCTTTCTGCTATAGTGGGAGGTTAAAATTTCATGTTCTGAAGCTTCCCTGAAAAGTTATGGCACAATGCACAAAAACGCTTTTCAGCCTGAGATAAGGTGGGTTTCGGAACGCCAAACATAAAAGTGTTAATAACTTTGGAAAAACACTTCAGACAGTTTAGATTTGATGTGCAACTACTAGAAAGACCCTTTCTGCTATGGTGGGAGGTTAAAATTTCATGTTCTGAAGCTTCCCTGAAAAGTTATGGCACAATGCACAAAAACGCTTTTCAGCCTGAGATAAGGTGGGTTTCGGAACGCCAAACATAAAAGTGTTAATAACTTTGGAAAAACACTTCAGACAGTTTAGATTTGATGTGCAACTACTAGAAAGACCCTTTCTGCTATAGTGGGAGGTTAAAATTTCATGTTCTGAAGCTTTCCTGAAAAGTTATGGCACAATGCACAAAAACGCTTTTCAGCCTGAGATAAGGTGGGTTTCGGAACGCCAAACATAAAAGTGTTGATAACTTTTGAAAAACACTTCAGACAGCTTAGATTTGATGTGCAACTACTAGAAAGACCCTTTCTGCTATAGTGGGAGGTTAAAATTTCATGTTCTGAAGCTTCCCTGAAAAGTTATGGCACAATGCACAAAAACGCTTTTCAGCCTGAGATAAGGTGGGTTTCGGAACGCCAAACATAAAAGTGTTGATAACTTTGGAAAAACACTTCAGACAGTTTAGATTTGATGTGCAACTACTAGAAAGACCCTTTCTGCTATAGTGGGAGGTTAAAATTTCATGTTCTGAAGCTTCCCTGAAAAGTTATGGCACAATGCACAAAAACGCTTTTCAGCCTGAGATAAGGTGGGTTACGGAACGCCAAACATAAAAGTGTTAATAACTTTGGAAAAACACTTCAGACAGTTTAGATTTGATGTGCAACTACTAGAAAGACCCTTTCTGCTATAGTGGGAGGTTAAAATTTCATGTTCTGAAGCTTCCCTGAAAAGTTATGGCACAATGCACAAAAACGCTTTTCAGCCTGAGATAAGGTGGGTTTCGGAACGCCAAACATAAAAGTGTTGATAACTTTCGAAAAACACTTCAGAGAGCTTAGATTTGATGTGCACCTACTAGAAAGACCCTTTCTGCTATAGTGGGAGGTTAAAATTTCATGTTCTGAAGCTTCCCTGAAAAGTTATGGCACAATGCGTAAAAACGCTTTTCAGCCTGAGATAAGGTGGGTTTCGGAACGCCAAACATAAAAGTGTTGATAACTTTGGAAAAACACTTCAGACAGTTTAGATTTGATGTGCAACTACTAGAAAGACCCTTTCTGCTATAGTGGGAGGTTAAAATTTCATGTTCTGAAGCTTTCCTGAAAAGTTATGGCACAATGCACAAAAACGCTATTCAGCCTGAGATAAGGTGGGTTTCGGAACGCCAAACATAAAAGTGTTGATAACTTTTGAAAAACACTTCAGACAGCTTAGATTTGATGTGCAACTACTAGAAAGACCCTTTCTGCTATAGTGGGAGGTTAAAATTTCATGTTCTGAAGCTTCCCTGAAAAGTTATGGCACAATGCACAAAAACGCTTTTCAGCCTGAGATAAGGTGGGTTTCGTAACGCCAAACATAAAAGTGTTGATAACTTTGGAAAAACACTTCAGACAGTTTAGATTTTATGTGCAACTACTAGAACGACCCTTTCTGCTATAGTGGGAGGTTAAAATTTCATGTTCTGAAGCTTTCCTGAAAAGTTATGGCACAATGCACAAAAACACTTTTCAGCCTGAGATAAGGTGGGTTTCGGAACGCCAAACATAAAAGTGTTGATAACTTTTGAAAAACACTTCAGACAGCTTAGATTTGATGTGCAACTACTAGAAAGACCATTTCTGCTATAGTGGGAGGTTAAAATTTCATGTTCTGAAGCTTCCCTGAAAAGTTATGGCACAATGCACAAAAACGCTTTTCAGCCTGAGATAAGGTGGGTTTCGGAACGCCAAACATAAAAGTGTTGATAACTTTGGAAAAACACTTCAGACAGTTTAGATTTGATGTGCAACTACTAGAAAGACCCTTTCTGCTATAGTGGGAGGTTAAAATTTCATGTTCTGAAGCTTCCCTGAAAAGTTATGGCACAATGCACAAAAACGCTTTTCAGCCTGAGATAAGGTGGGTTTCGGAACGCCAAACATAAAAGTGTTAATAACTTTGGAAAAACACTTCAGACAGTTTAGATTTGATGTGCAACTACTAGAAAGACCCTTTCTGCTATAGTGGGAGGTTAAAATTTCATGTTCTGAAGCTTCCCTGAAAAGTTATGGCACAATGCACAAAAACGCTTTTCAGCCTGAGATAAGGTGGGTTTCGGAAGGCCAAACATAAAAGTGTTGATAACTTTGGAAAAACACTTCAGACAGTTTAGATTTGATGTGCAACTACTAGAAAGACCCTTTCTGCTATAGTGGGAGGTTAAAATTTCATGTTCTGAAGCTTCCCTGAAAAGTTATGGCACAATGCACAAAAACGCTTTTCAGCCTGAGATAAGGTGGGTTTCGGAACGCCAAACATAAAAGTGTTGATAACTTTCGAAAAACACTTCAGAGAGCTTAGATTTGATGTGCACCTACTAGAAAGACCCTTTCTGCTATAGTGGGAGGTTAAAATTTCATGTTCTGAAGCTTCCCTGAAAAGTTATGGCACAATGCGTAAAAACGCTTTTCAGCCTGAGATAAGGTGGGTTTCGGAACGCCAAACATAAAAGTGTTGATAACTTTGGAAAAACACTTCAGACAGTTTAGATTTGATGTGCAACTACTAGAAAGACCCTTTCTGCTATAGTGGGAGGTTAAAATTTCATGTTCTGAAGCTTTCCTGAAAAGTTATGGCACAATGCACAAAAACGCTTTTCAGCCTGAGATAAGGTGGGTTTCGGAACGCCAAACATAAAAGTGTTGATAACTTTTGAAAAACACTTCAGACAGCTTAGATTTGATGTGCAACTACTAGAAAGACCCTTTCTGCTATAGTGGGAGGTTAAAATTTCATGTTCTGAAGCTTCCCTGAAAAGTTATGGCACAATGCACAAAAACGCTTTTCAGCCTGAGATAAGGTGGGTTTCGGAACGCCAAACATAAAAGTGTTGATAACTTTGGAAAAACACTTCAGACAGTTTAGATTTGATGTGCAACTACTAGAAAGACCCTTTCTGCTATAGTGGGAGGTTAAAATTTCATGTTCTGAAGCTTCCCTGAAAAGTTATGGCACAATGCACAAAAACGCTTTTCAGCCTGAGATAAGGTGGGTTTCGGAACGCCAAACATAAAAGTGTTGATAACTTTGGAAAAACACTTCAGACAGTTTAGATTTGATGTGCAACTACTAGAAAGACCCTTTCTGCTATAGTGGGAGGTTAAAATTTCATGTTCTGAAGCTTCCCTGAAAAGTTATGGCACAATGCACAAAAACGCTTTTCAGCCTGAGATAAGGTGGGTTTCGGAACGCCAAACATAAAAGTGTTAATAACTTTGGAAAAACACTTCAGACAGTTTAGATTTGATGTGCAACTACTAGAAAGACCCTTTCTGCTATAGTGGGAGGTTAAAATTTCATGTTCTGAAGCTTCCCTGAAAAGTTATGGCACAATGCACAAAAACGCTTTTCAGCCTGAGATAAGGTGGGTTTCGGAACGCCAAACATAAAAGTGTTGATAACTTTCGAAAAACACTTCAGAGAGCTTAGATTTGATGTGCACCGACTAGAAAGACCCTTTCTGCTATAGTGGGAGGTTAAAATTTCATGTTCTGAAGCTTTCCTGAAAAGTTATGGCACAATGCACAAAAACGCTTTTCAGCCTGAGATAAGGTGGGTTTCGGAACGCCAAACATAAAAGTGTTGATAACTTTCGAAAAACACTTCAGAGAGCTTAGATTTGATTTGCACCTACTAGAAAGACCCTTTCTGCTATAGTGGGAGGTTAAAATTTCATGTTCTGAAGCTTCCCTGAAAAGTTATGGCACAATGCACAAAAACGCTTTTCAGCCTGAGATAAGGTGGGTTTCGGAACGCCAAACATAAAAGTGTTGATAACTTTCGAAAAACACTTCAGAGAGCTTAGATTTGATGTGCACCTACTAGAAAGACCCTTTCTGCTATAGTGGGAGGTTAAAATTTCATGTTCTGAAGCTTCCCTGAAAAGTTATGGCACAATGCGTAAAAACGCTTTTCAGCCTGAGATAAGGTGGGTTTCGGAACGCCAAACATAAAAGTGTTGATAACTTTGGAAAAACACTTCAGACAGTTTAGATTTGATGTGCAACTACTAGAAAGACCCTTTCTGCTATAGTGGGAGGTTAAAATTTCATGTTCTGAAGCTTTCCTGAAAAGTTATGGCACAATGCACAAAAACGCTTTTCAGCCTGAGATAAGGTGGGTTTCGGAACGCCAAACATAAAAGTGTTGATAACTTTGGAAAAACACTTCAGACAGCTTAGATTTGATGTGCAACTACTAGAAAGACCCTTTCTGCTATAGTGGGAGGTTAAAATTTCATGTTCTGAAGCTTCCCTGAAAAGTTATGGCACAATGCACAAAAACGCTTTTCAGCCTGAGATAAGGTGGGTTTCGGAACGCCAAACATAAAAGTGTTGATAACTTTTGAAAAACACTTCAGACAGTTTAGATTTGATGTGCAACTACTAGAAAGACCCTTTCTGCTATAGTGGGAGGTTAAAATTTCATGTTCTGAAGCTTCCCTGAAAAGTTATGGCACAATGCACAAAAACGCTTTTCAGCCTGAGATAAGGTGGGTTTCGGAACGCCAAACATAAAAGTGTTGATAACTTTGGAAAAACACTTCAGACAGTTTAGATTTGATGTGCAACTACTAGAAAGACCCTTTCTGCTATAGTGGGAGGTTAAAATTTCATGTTCTGAAGCTTCCCTGAAAAGTTATGGCACAATGCACAAAAACGCTTTTCAGCCTGAGATAAGGTGGGTTTCGGAACGCCAAACATAAAAGTGTTGATAACTTTCGAAAAACACTTCAGAGAGCTTAGATTTGATGTGCACCTACTAGAAAGACCCTTTCTGCTATAGTGGGAGGTTAAAATTTCATGTTCTGAAGCTTCCCTGAAAAGTTATGGCACAATGCGTAAAAACGCTTTTCAGCCTGAGATAAGGTGGGTTTCGGAACGCCAAACATAAAAGTGTTGATAACTTTGGAAAAACACTTCAGACAGTTTAGATTTGATGTGCAACTACTAGAAAGACCCTTTCTGCTATAGTGGGAGGTTAAAATTTCATGTTCTGAAGCTTTCCTGAAAAGTTATGGCACAATGCACAAAAACGCTTTTCAGCCTGAGATAAGGTGGGTTTCGGAACGCCAAACATAAAAGTGTTGATAACTTTTGAAAAACACTTCAGACAGCTTAGATTTGATGTGCAACTACTAGAAAGACCCTTTCTGCTATAGTGGGAGGTTAAAATTTCATGTTCTGAAGCTTCCCTGAAAAGTTATGGCACAATGCACAAAAACGCTTTTCAGCCTGAGATAAGGTGGGTTTCGGAACGCCAAACATAAAAGTGTTAATAACTTTGGAAAAACACTTCAGACAGTTTAGATTTGATGTGCAACTACTAGAAAGACCCTTTCTGCTATAGTGGGAGGTTAAAATTTCATGTTCTGAAGCTTCCCTGAAAAGTTATGGCACAATGCACAAAAACGCTTTTCAGCCTGAGATAAGGTGGGTTTCGGAACGCCAAACATAAAAGTGTTGATAACTTTCGAAAAACACTTCAGAGAGCTTAGATTTGATGTGCACCTACTAGAAAGACCCTTTCTGCTATAGTGGGAGGTTAAAATTTCATGTTCTGAAGCTTCCCTGAAAAGTTATGGCACAATGCGTAAAAACGCTTTTCAGCCTGAGATAAGGTGGGTTTCGGAACGCCAAACATAAAAGCGTTGATAACTTTGGAAAAACACTTCAGACAGTTTAGATTTGATGTGCAACTACTAGAAAGACCCTTTCTGCTATAGTGGGAGGTTAAAATTTCATGTTCTGAAGCTTTCCTGAAAAGTTATGGCACAATGCACAAAAACGCTTTTCAGCCTGAGATAAGGTGGGTTTCGGAACGCCAAACATAAAAGTGTTGATAACTTTGGAAAAACACTTCAGACAGTTTAGATTTGATGTGCAACTACTAGAAAGACCCTTTCTGCTATAGTGGGAGGTTAAAATTTCATGTTCTGAAGCTTCCCTGAAAAGTTATGGCACAATGCACAAAAACGCTTTTCAGCCTGCGATAAGGTGGGTTTCGGAACGCCAAACATAAAAGTGTTGATAACTTTCGAAAAACACTTCAGAGAGCTTAGATTTGATGTGCACCTACTAGAAAGACCCTTTCTGCTGTAGTGGGAGGTTAAAATTTCATGTTCTGAAGCTTCCCTGAAAAGTTATGGCACAATGCGTAAAAACGCTTTTCAGCCTGAGATAAGGTGGGTTTCGGAACGCCAAACATAAAAGTGTTGATAACTTTTGAAAAACACTTCAGACAGCTTAGATTTGATGTGCAACTACTAGAAAGACCCTTTCTGCTATAGTGGGAGGTTAAAATTTCATGTTCTGAAGCTTCCCTGAAAAGTTATGGCACAATGCACAAAAACGCTTTTCAGCCTGAGATAAGGTGGGTTTCGGAACGCCAAACATAAAAGTGTTGATAACTTTGGAAAAACACTTCAGACAGTTTAGATTTGATGTGCAACTACTAGAAAGACCCTTTCTGCTATAATGGGAGGTTAAAATTTCATGTTCTGAAGCTTCCCTGAAAAGTTATGGCACAATGCACAAAAACGCTTTTCAGCCTGAGATAAGGTGGGTTTCGGAACGCCAAACATAAAAGTGTTGATAACTTTGGAAAAACACATCAGACAGTTTAGATTTGATGTGCAACTACTAGAAAGACCCTTTCTGCTATAGTGGGAGGTTAAAATTTCATGTTCTGAAGCTTCCCTGAAAAGTTATGGCACAATGCACAAAAACGCTTTTCAGCCTGAGATAAGGTGGGTTTCGGAACGCCAAACATAAAAGTGTTAATAACTTTGGAAAAACACTTCAGACAGTTTAGATTTGATGTGCAACTACTAGAAAGACCCTTTCTGCTATAGTGGGAGGTTAAAATTTCATGTTCTGAAGCTTCCCTGAAAAGTTATGGCACAATGCACAAAAACGCTTTTCAGCCTGAGATAAGGTGGGTTTCGGAACGCCAAACATAAAAGTGTTGATAACTTTCGAAAAACACTTCAGAGAGCTTAGATTTGATGTGCACCTACTAGAAAGACCCTTTCTGCTATAGTGGGAGGTTAAAATTTCATGTTCTGAAGCTTTCCTGAAAAGTTATGGCACAATGCACAAAAACGCTTTTCAGCCTGAGATAAGGTGGGTTTCGGAACGCCAAACATAAAAGTGTTGATAACTTTCGAAAAACACTTCAGAGAGCTTAGATTTGATGTGCACCTACTAGAAAGACCCTTTCTGCTATAGTGGGAGGTTAAGATTTCATGTTCTGGAGCTTCCCTGAAAAGTTATGGCACAATGCGTAAAAACGCTTTTCAGCCTGAGATAAGGTGGGTTTCGGAACGCCAAACATAAAAGTGTTGATAACTTTGGAAAAACACTTCAGACAGTTTAGATTTGATGTGCAACTACTAGAAAGACCCTTTCTGCTATAGTGGGAGGTTAAAATTTCATGTTCTGAAGCTTCCCTGAAAAGTTATGGCACAATGCACAAAAACGCTTTTCAGCCTGAGATAAGGTGGGTTTCGGAACGCCAAACATAAAAGTGTTGATAACTTTCGAAAAACACTTCAGAGAGCTTAGATTTGATGTGCACCTACTAGAAAGACCCTTTCTGCTATAGTGGGAGGTTAAAATTTCATGTTCTGAAGCTTCCCTGAAAAGTTATGGCACAATGCGTAAAAACGCTTTTCAGCCTGAGATAAGGTGGGTTTCGGAACGCCAAACATAAAAGTGTTGATAACTTTGGAAAAACACTTCAGACAGTTTAGATTTGATGTGCAACTACTAGAAAGACCCTTTCTGCTATAGTGGGAGGTTAAAATTTCATGTTCTGAAGCTTTCCTGAAAAGTTATGGCACAATGCACAAAAACGCTTTTCAGCCTGAGATAAGGTGGGTTTCGGAACGCCAAACATAAAAGTGTTGATAACTTTTGAAAAACACTTCAGACAGCTTAGATTTGATGTGCAACTACTAGAAAGACCCTTTCTGCTATAGTGGGAGGTTAAAATTTCATGTTCTGAAGCTTCCCTGAAAAGTTATGGCACAATGCACAAAAACGCTTTTCAGCCTGAGATAAGGTGGGTTTCGGAACGCCAAACATAAAAGTGTTGATAACTTTGGAAAAACACTTCAGACAGTTTAGATTTGATGTGCAACTACTAGAAAGACCCTTTCTGCTATAGTGGGAGGTTAAAATTTCATGTTCTGAAGCTTCCCTGAAAAGTTATGGCACAATGCACAAAAACGCTTTTCAGCCTGAGATAAGGTGGGTTTCGGAACGCCAAACATAAAAGTGTTGATAACTTTGGAAAAACACTTCAGACAGTTTAGATTTGATGTGCAACTACTAGAAAGACCCTTTCTGCTATAGTGGGAGGTTAAAATTTCATGTTCTGAAGCTTCCCTGAAAAGTTATGGCACAATGCACAAAAACGCTTTTCAGCCTGAGATAAGGTGGGTTTCGGAACGCCAAACATAAAAGTGTTAATAACTTTGGAAAAACACTTCAGACAGTTTAGATTTGATGTGCAACTACTAGAAAGACCCTTTCTGCTATAGTGGGAGGTTAAAATTTCATGTTCTGAAGCTTCCCTGAAAAGTTATGGCACAATGCACAAAAACGCTTTTCAGCCTGAGATAAGGTGGGTTTCGGAACGCCAAACATAAAAGTGTTGATAACTTTCGAAAAACACTTCAGAGAGCTTAGATTTGATGTGCACCTACTAGAAAGACCCTTTCTGCTATAGTGGGAGGTTAAAATTTCATGTTCTGAAGCTTCCCTGAAAAGTTATGGCACAATGCGTAAAAACGCTTTTCAGCCTGAGATAAGGTGGGTTTCGGAACGCCAAACATAAAAGTGTTGATAACTTTGGAAAAACACTTCAGACAGTTTAGATTTGATGTGCAACTACTAGAAAGACCCTTTCTGCTATAGTGGGAGGTTAAAATTTCATGTTCTGAAGCTTCCCTGAAAAGTTATGGCACAATGCACAAAAACGCTTTTCAGCCTGAGATAAGGTGGGTTTCGGAACGCCAAACATAAAAGTGTTGATAACTTTCGAAAAACACTTCAGAGAGCTTAGATTTGATGTGCACCTACTAGAAAGACCCTTTCTGCTATAGTGGGAGGTTAAAATTTCATGTTCTGAAGCTTCCCTGAAAAGTTATGGCACAATGCGTAAAAACGCTTTTCAGCCTGAGATAAGGTGGGTTTCGGAACGCCAAACATAAAAGTGTTGATAACTTTGGAAAAACACTTCAGACAGTTTAGATTTGATGTGCAACTACTAGAAAGACCCTTTCTGCTATAGTGGGAGGTTAAAATTTCATGTTCTGAAGCTTTCCTGAAAAGTTATGGCACAATGCACAAAAACGCTTTTCAGCCTGAGATAAGGTGGGTTTCGGAACGCCAAACATAAAAGTGTTGATAACTTTTGAAAAACACTTCAGACAGCTTAGATTTGATGTGCAACTACTAGAAAGACCCTTTCTGCTATAGTGGGAGGTTAAAATTTCATGTTCTGAAGCTTCCCTGAAAAGTTATGGCACAATGCACAAAAACGCTTTTCAGCCTGAGATAAGGTGGGTTTCGGAACGCCAAACATAAAAGTGTTGATAACTTTGGAAAAACACTTCAGACAGTTTAGATTTGATGTGCAACTACTAGAAAGACCCTTTCTGCTATAGTGGGAGGTTAAAATTTCATGTTCTGAAGCTTCCCTGAAAAGTTATGGCACAATGCACAAAAACGCTTTTCAGCCTGAGATAAGGTGGGTTTCGGAACGCCAAACATAAAAGTGTTGATAACTTTCGAAAAACACTTCAGAGATCTTAGATTTGATGTGCACCTACTAGAAAGACCCTTTCTGCTATAGTGGGAGGTTAAAATTTCATGTTCTGAAGCTTTCCTGAAAAGTTATGGCACAATGCACAAAAACGCTTTTCAGCCTGAGATAAGGTGGGTTTCGGAACGCCAAACATAAAAGTGTTGATAACTTTCGAAAAACACTTCAGAGAGCTTAGATTTGATGTGCACCTACTAGAAAGACCCTTTCTGCTATAGTGGGAGGTTAAGATTTCATGTTCTGGAGCTTCCCTGAAAAGTTATGGCACAATGCGTAAAAACGCTTTTCAGCCTGAGATAAGGTGGGTTTCGGAACGCCAAACATAAAAGTGTTGATAACTTTGGAAAAACACTTCAGACAGTTTAGATTTGATGTGCAACTACTAGAAAGACCCTTTCTGCTATAGTGGGAGGTTAAAATTTCATGTTCTGAAGCTTCCCTGAAAAGTTATGGCACAATGCACAAAAACGCTTTTCAGCCTGAGATAAGGTGGGTTTCGGAACGCCAAACATAAAAGTGTTGATAACTTTCGAAAAACACTTCAGAGAGCTTAGATTTGATGTGCAACTACTAGAAAGACCCTTTCTGCTATAGTGGGAGGTTAAAATTTCATGTTCTGAAGCTTCCCTGAAAAGTTATGGCACAATGCGTAAAAACGCTTTTCAGCCTGAGATAAGGTGGGTTTCGGAACGCCAAACATAAAAGTGTTGATAACTTTGGAAAAACACTTCAGACAGTTTAGATTTGATGTGCAACTACTAGAAAGACCCTTTCTGCTATAGTGGGAGGTTAAAATTTCATGTTCTGAAGCTTTCCTGAAAAGTTATGGCACAATGCACAAAAACGCTTTTCAGCCTGAGATAAGGTGGGTTTCGGAACGCCAAACATAAAAGTGTTGATAACTTTTGAAAAACACTTCAGACAGCTTAGATTTGATGTGCAACTACTAGAAAGACCCTTTCTGCTATAGTGGGAGGTTAAAATTTCATGTTCTGAAGCGTCCCTGAAAAGTTATGGCACAATGCACAAAAACGCTTTTCAGCCTGAGATAAGGTGGGTTTCGGAACGCCAAACATAAAAGTGTTGATAACTTTGGAAAAACACTTCAGACAGTTTAGATTTGATGTGCAACTACTAGAAAGACCCTTTCTGCTATAGTGGGAGGTTAAAATTTCATGTTCTGAAGCTTCCCTGAAAAGTTATGGCACAATGCACAAAAACGCTTTTCAGCCTGAGATAAGGTGGGTTTCGGAACGCCAAACATAAAAGTGTTGATAACTTTGAAAAAACACTTCAGACAGTTTAGATTTGATGTGCAACTACTAGAAAGACCCTTTCTGCTATAGTGGGAGGTTAAAATTTCATGTTCTGAAGCTTCCCTGAAAAGTTATGGCACAATGCACAAAAACGCTTTTCAGCCTGAGATAAGGTGGGTTTCGGAACGCCAAACATAAAAGTGTTAATAACTTTGGAAAAACACTTCAGACAGTTTAGATTTGATGTGCAACTACTAGAAAGACCCTTTCTGCTATAGTGGGAGGTTAAAATTTCATGTTCTGAAGCTTCCCTGAAAAGTTATGGCACAATGCACAAAAACGCTTTTCAGCCTGAGATAAGGTGGGTTTCGGAACGCCAAACATAAAAGTGTTGATAACTTTCGAAAAACACTTCAGAGAGCTTAGATTTGATGTGCACCTACTAGAAAGACCCTTTCTGCTATAGTGGGAGGTTAAAATTTCATGTTCTGAAGCTTTCCTGAAAAGTTATGGCACAATGCACAAAAACGCTTTTCAGCCTGAGATAAGGTGGGTTTCGGAACGCCAAACATAAAAGTGTTGATAACTTTCGAAAAACACTTCAGAGAGCTTAGATTTGATGTGCACCTACTAGAAAGACCCTTTCTGCTATAGTGGGAGGTTAAAATTTCATGTTCTGAAGCTTCCCTGAAAAGTTATGGCACAATGCGTAAAAACGCTTTTCAGCCTGAGATAAGGTGGGTTTCGGAACGCCAAACATAAAAGTGTTGATAACTTTGGAAAAACACTTCAGACAGTTTAGATTTGATGTGCAACTACTAGAAAGACCCTTTCTGCTATAGTGGGAGGTTAAAATTTCATGTTCTGAAGCTTCCCTGAAAAGTTATGGCACAATGCACAAAAACGCTTTTCAGCCTGAGATAAGGTGGGTTTCGGAACGCCAAACATAAAAGTGTTGATAACTTTCGAAAAACACTTCAGAGAGCTTAGATTTGATGTGCACCTACTAGAAAGACCCTTTCTGCTATAGTGGGAGGTTAAAATTTCATGTTCTGAAGCTTCCCTGAAAAGTTATGGCACAATGCGTAAAAACGCTTTTCAGCCTGAGATAAGGTGGGTTTCGGAACGCCAAACATAAAAGTGTTGATAACTTTGGAAAAACACTTCAGACAGTTTAGATTTGATGTGCAACTACTAGAAAGACCCTTTCTGCTATAGTGGGAGGTTAAAATTTCATGTTCTGAAGCTTTCCTGAAAAGTTATGGCACAATGCACAAAAACGCTTTTCAGCCTGAGATAAGGTGGGTTTCGGAACGCCAAACATAAAAGTGTTGATAACTTTTGAAAAACACTTCAGACAGCTTAGATTTGATGTGCAACTACTAGAAAGACCCTTTCTGCTATAGTGGGAGGTTAAAATTTCATGTTCTGAAGCTTCCCTGAAAGGTTATGGCACAATGCACAAAAACGCTTTTCAGCCTGAGATAAGGTGGGTTTCGGAACGCCAAACATAAAAGTGTTGATAACTTTGGAAAAACACTTCAGACAGTTTAGATTTGATGTGCAACTACTAGAAAGACCCTTTCTGCTATAGTGGGAGGTTAAAATTTCATGTTCTGAAGCTTCCCTGAAAAGTTATGGCACAATGCAAAAAAACGCTTTTCAGCCTGAGATAAGGTGGGTTTCGGAACGCCAAACATAAAAGTGTTGATAACTTTCGAAAAACACTTCAGAGAGCTTAGATTTGATGTGCACCTACTAGAAAGACCCTTTCTGCTATAGTGGGAGGTTAAAATTTCATGTTCTGAAGCTTCCCTGAAAAGTTATGGCACAATGCGTAAAAACGCTTTTCAGCCTGAGATAAGGTGGGTTTCGGAACGCCAAACATAAAAGTGTTGATAACTTTGGAAAAACACTTCAGACAGTTTAGATTTGATGTGCAACTACTAGAAAGACCCTTTCTGCTATAGTGGGAGGTTAAAATTTCATGTTCTGAAGCTTTCCTGAAAAGTTATGGCACAATGCACAAAAACGCTTTTCAGCCTGAGATAAGGTGGGTTTCGGAACGCCAAACATAAAAGTGTTGATAACTTTTGAAAAACACTTCAGACAGCTTAGATTTGATGTGCAACTACTAGAAAGACCCTTTCTGCTATAGTGGGAGGTTAAAATTTCATGTTCTGAAGCTTCCCTGAAAAGTTATGGCACAATGCACAAAAACGCTTTTCAGCCTGAGATAAGGTGGGTTTCGGAACGCCAAACATAAAAGTGTTAATAACTTTGGAAAAACACTTCAGACAGTTTAGATTTGATGTGCAACTACTAGAAAGACCCTTTCTGCTATAGTGGGAGGTTAAAATTTCATGTTCTGAAGCTTCCCTGAAAAGTTATGGCACAATGCACAAAAACGCTTTTCAGCCTGAGATAAGGTGGGTTTCGGAACGCCAAACATAAAAGTGTTGATAACTTTCGAAAAACACTTCAGAGAGCTTAGATTTAATGTGCACCTACTAGAAAGACCCTTTCTGCTATAGTGGGAGGTTAAAATTTCATGTTCTGAAGCTTTCCTGAAAAGTTATGGCACAATGCACAAAAACGCTTTTCAGCCTGAGATAAGGTGGGTTTCGGAACGCCAAACATAAAAGTGTTGATAACTTTCGAAAAACACTTCAGAGAGCTTAGATTTGATGTGCACCTACTAGAAAGACCCTTTCTGCTATAGTGGGAGGTTAAAATTTCATGTTCTGAAGCTTCCCTGAAAAGTTATGGCACAATGCGTAAAAACGCTTTTCAGCCTGAGATAAGGTGGGTTTCGGAACGCCAAACATAAAAGTGTTGATAACTTTGGAAAAACACTTCAGACAGTTTAGATTTGATGTGCAACTACTAGAAAGACCCTTTCTGCTATAGTGGGAGGTTAAAATTTCATGTTCTGAAGCTTTCCTGAAAAGTTATGGCACAATGCACAAAAACGCTTTTCAGCCTGAGATAAGGTGGGTTTCGGAACGCCAAACATAAAAGTGTTGATAACTTTTGAAAAACACTTCAGACAGCTTAGATTTGATGTGCAACTACTAGAAAGACCCTTTCTGCTATAGTGGGAGGTTAAAATTTCATGTTCTGAAGCTTCCCTGAAAAGTTATGGCACAATGCACAAAAACGCTTTTCAGCCTGAGATAAGGTGGGTTTCGGAACGCCAAACATAAAAGTGTTGATAACTTTGGAAAAACACTTCAGACAGTTTAGATTTGATGTGCAACTACTAGAAAGACCCTTTCTGCTATAGTGGGAGGTTAAAATTTCATGTTCTGAAGCTTCCCTGAAAAGTTATGGCACAATGCACAAAAACGCTTTTCAGCCTGAGATAAGGTGGGTTTCGGAACGCCAAACATAAAAGTGTTGATAACTTTCGAAAAACACTTCAGAGAGCCTAGATTTGATGTGCACCTACTAGAAAGACCCTTTCTGCTATAGTGGGAGGTTAAAATTTCATGTTCTGAAGCTTCCCTGAAAAGTTATGGCACAATGCGTAAAAACGCTTTTCAGCCTGAGATAAGGTGGGTTTCGGAACGCCAAACATAAAAGTGTTGATAACTTTGGAAAAACACTTCAGACAGTTTAGATTTGATGTGCAACTACTAGAAAGACCCTTTCTGCTATAGTGGGAGGTTAAAATTTCATGTTCTGAAGCTTTCCTGAAAAGTTATGGCACAATGCACAAAAACGCTTTTCAGCCTGAGATAAGGTGGGTTTCGGAACGCCAAACATAAAAGTGTTGATAACTTTGGAAAAACACTTCAGACAGGTTAGATTTGATGTGCAACTACTAGAAAGACCCTTTCTGCTATAGTGGGAGGTTAAAATTTCATGTTCTGAAGCTTCCCTGAAAAGTTATGGCACAATGCACAAAAACGCTTTTCAGCCTGAGATAAGGTGGGTTTCGGAACGCCAAAAATAAAAGTGTTGATAACTTTGGAAAAACACTTCAGACAGTTTAGATTTGATGTGCAACTACTAGAAAGACCCTTTCTGCTATAGTGGGAGGTTAAAATTTCATGTTCTGAAGCTTCCCTGAAAAGTTATGGCACAATGCACAAAAACGCTTTTCAGCCTGAGATAAGGTGGGTTTCGGAACGCCAAACATAAAAGTGTTAATAACTTTGGAAAAACACTTCAGACAGTTTAGATTTGATGTGCAACTACTAGAAAGACCCTTTCTGCTATAGTGGGAGGTTAAAATTTCATGTTCTGAAGCTTCCCTGAAAAGTTATGGCACAATGCACAAAAACGCTTTTCAGCCTGAGATAAGGTGGGTTTCGGAACGCCAAACATAAAAGTGTTGATAACTTTCGAAAAACACTTCAGAGAGCTTAGATTTGATGTGCACCTACTAGAAAGACCCTTTCTGCTATAGTGGGAGGTTAAAATTTCATGTTCTGAAGCTTCCCTGAAAAGTTATGGCACAATGCGTAAAAACGCTTTTCAGCCTGAGATAAGGTGGGTTTCGGAACGCCAAACATAAAAGTGTTGATAACTTTGGAAAAACACTTCAGACAGTTTAGATTTGATGTGCAACTACTAGAAAGACCCTTTCTGCTATAGTGGGAGGTTAAAATTTCATGTTCTGAAGCTTCCCTGAAAAGTTATGGCACAATGCACAAAAACGCTTTTCAGCCTGAGATAAGGTGGGTTTCGGAACGCCAAACATAAAAGTGTTGATAACTTTTGAAAAACACTTCAGACAGCTTAGATTTGATGTGCAACTACTAGAAAGACCCTTTCTGCTATAGTGGGAGGTTAAAATTTCATGTTCTGAAGCTTCCCTGAAAAGTTATGGCACAATGCACAAAAACACTTTTCAGCCTGAGATAAGGTGGGTTTCGGAACGCCAAACATAAAAGTGTTGATAACTTTGGAAAAACACTTCAGACAGTTTAGATTTGATGTGCAACTACTAGAAAGACCCTTTCTGCTATAGTGGGAGGTTAAAATTTCATGTTCTGAAGCTTTCCTGAAAAGTTATGGCACAATGCACAAAAACGCTTTTCAGCCTGAGATAAGGTGGGTTTCGGAACGCCAAACATAAAAGTGTTGATAACTTTTGAAAAACACTTCAGACAGCTTAGATTTGATGTGCAACTACTAGAAAGACCCTTTCTGCTATAGTGGGAGGTTAAAATTTCATGTTCTGAAGCTTCCCTGAAAAGTTATGGCACAATGCACAAAAACGCTTTTCAGCCTGAGATAAGGTGGGTTTCGGAACGCCAAACATAAAAGTGTTGATAACTTTGGAAAAACACTTCAGACAGTTTAGATTTGATATGCAACTACTAGAAAGACCCTTTCTGCTATAGTGGGAGGTTAAAATTTCATGTTCTGAAGCTTCCCTGAAAAGTTATGGCACAATGCACAAAAACGCTTTTCAGCCTGAGATAAGGTGGGTTTCGGAACGCCAAACATAAAAGTGTTGATAACTTTCGAAAAACACTTCAGAGAGCTTAGATTTGATGTGCACCTACTAGAAAGACCCTTTCTGCTATAGTGGGAGGTTAAAATTTCATGTTCTGAAGCTTCCCTGAAAAGTTATGGCACAATGCGTAAAAACGCTTTTCAGCCTGAGATAAGGTGGGTTTCGGAACGCCAAACATAAAAGTGTTGATAACTTTGGAAAAACACTTCAGACAGTTTAGATTTGATGTGCAACTACTAGAAAGACCCTTTCTGCTATAGTGGGAGGTTAAAATTTCATGTTCTGAAGCTTTCCTGAAAAGTTATGGCACAATGCACAAAAACGCTTTTCAGCCTGAGATAAGGTGGGTTTCGGAACGCCAAACATAAAAGTGTTGATAACTTTTGAAAAACACTTCAGACAGCTTAGATTTGATGTGCAACTACTAGAAAGACCCTTTCTGCTATAGTGGGAGGTTAAAATTTCATGTTCTGAAGCTTCCCTGAAAAGTTATGGCACAATGCACAAAAACGCTTTTCAGCCTGAGATAAGGTGGGTTTCGGAACGCCAAACATAAAAGTGTTGATAACTTTGGAAAAACACTTCAGACAGTTTAGATTTGATGTGCAACTACTAGAAAGACCCTTTCTGCTATAGTGGGAGGTTAAAATTTCATGTTCTGAAGCATCCCTGAAAAGTTATGGCAAATTGCACAAAAACGCTTTTCAGCCTGAGATAAGGTGGGTTTCGGAACGCCAAACATAAAAGTGTTGATAACTTTCGAAAAACACTTCAGAGAGCTTAGATTTGATGTGCACCTACTAGAAAGACCCTTTCTGCTATAGTGGGAGGTTAAAATTTCATGTTCTGAAGCTTCCCTGAAAAGTTATGGCACAATGCGTAAAAACGCTTTTCAGCCTGAGATAAGGTGGGTTTCGGAACGCCAAACATAAAAGTGTTGATAACTTTGGAAAAACACTTCAGACAGTTTAGATTTGATGTGCAACTACTAGAAAGACCCTTTCTGCTATAGTGGGAGGTTAAAATTTCATGTTCTGAAGCTTTCCTGAAAAGTTATGGCACAATGCACAAAAACGCTTTTCAGCCTGAGATAAGGTGGGTTTCGGAACGCCAAACATAAAAGTGTTGATAACTTTTGAAAAACACTTCAGACAGCTTAGATTTGATGTGCAACTACTAGAAAGACCCTTTCTGCTATAGTGGGAGGTTAAAATTTCATGTTCTGAAGCTTCCCTGAAAAGTTATGGCACAATGCACAAAAACGCTTTTCAGCCTGAGATAAGGTGGGTTTCGGAACGCCAAACATAAAAGTGTTGATAACTTTGGAAAAACACTTCAGACAGTTTAGATTTGATGTGCAACTACTAGAAAGACCCTTTCTGCTATAGTGGGAGGTTAAAATTTCATGTTCTGAAGCTTCCCTGAAAAGTTATGGCACAATGCACAAAAACGCTTTTCAGCCTGAGATAAGGTGGGTTTCGGAACGCCAAACATAAAAGTGTTGATAACTTTCGAAAAACACTTCAGAGAGCTTAGATTTGATGTGCACCTACTAGAAAGACCCTTTCTGCTATAGTGGGAGGTTAAAATTTCATGTTCTGAAGCTTTCCTGAAAAGTTATGGCACAATGCACAAAAACGCTTTTCTGCCTGAGATAAGGTGGGTTTCGGAACGCCAAACATAAAAGTGTTGATAACTTTCGAAAAACACTTCAGAGAGCTTAGATTTGATGTGCACCTACTAGAAAGACCCTTTCTGCTATAGTGGGAGGTTAAAATTTCATGTTCTGAAGCTTCCCTGAAAAGTTATGGCACAATGAATAAAAACGCTTTTCAGCCTGAGATAAGGTGGGTTTCGGAACGCCAAACATAAAAGTGTTGATAACTTTGGAAAAACACTTCAGACAGTTTAGATTTGATGTGCAACTACTAGAAAGACCCTTTCTGCTATAGTGGGAGGTTAAAATTTCATGTTCTGAAGCTTTCCTGAAAAGTTATGGCACAATGCACAAAAACGCTTTTCAGCCTGAGATAAGGTGGGTTTCGGAACGCCAAACATAAAAGTGTTAATAACTTTGGAAAAACACTTCAGACAGTTTAGATTTGATGTGCAACTACTAGAAAGACCCTTTCTGCTATAGTGGGAGGTTAAAATTTCATGTTCTGAAGCTTCCCTGAAAAGTTATGGCACAATGCACAAAAACGCTTTTCAGCCTGAGATAAGGTGGGTTTCGGAACGCCAAACATAAAAGTGTTGATAACTTTCGAAAAACACTTCAGAGAGCTTAGATTTGATGTGCACCTACTAGAAAGACCCTTTCTGCTATAGTGGGAGGTTAAAATTTCATGTTCTGAAGCTTCCCTGAAAAGTTATGGCACAATGCGTAAAAACGCTTTTCAGCCTGAGATAAGGTGGGTTTCGGAACGCCAAACATAAAAGTGTTGATAACTTTGGAAAAACACTTCAGACAGTTTAGATTTGATGTGCAACTACTAGAAAGACCCTTTCTGCTATAGTGGGAGGTTAAAATTTCATGTTCTGAAGCTTCCCTGAAAAGTTATGGCACAATGCACAAAAACGCTTTTCAGCCTGAGATAAGGTGGGTTTCGGAACGCCAAACATAAAAGTGTTGATAACTTTTGAAAAACACTTCAGACAGCTTAGATTTGATGTGCAACTACTAGAAAGACCCTTTCTGCTATAGTGGGAGGTTAAAATTTCATGTTCTGAAGCTTCCCTGAAAAGTTATGGCACAATGCACAAAAACACTTTTCAGCCTGAGATAAGGTGGGTTTCGGAACGCCAAACATAAAAGTGTTGATAACTTTGGAAAAACACTTCAGACAGTTTAGATTTGATGTGCAACTACTAGAAAGACCCTTTCTGCTATAGTGGGAGGTTAAAATTTCATGTTCTGAAGCTTTCCTGAAAAGTTATGGCACAATGCACAAAAACGCTTTTCAGCCTGAGATAAGGTGGGTTTCGGAACGCCAAACATAAAAGTGTTGATAACTTTTGAAAAACACTTCAGACAGCTTAGATTTGATGTGCAACTACTAGAAAGACCCTTTCTGCTATAGTGGGAGGTTAAAATTTCATGTTCTGAAGCTTCCCTGAAAAGTTATGGCACAATGCACAAAAACGCTTTTCAGCCTGAGATAAGGTGGGTTTCGGAACGCCAAACATAAAAGTGTTGATAACTTTGGAAAAACACTTCAGACAGTTTAGATTTGATATGCAACTACTAGAAAGACCCTTTCTGCTATAGTGGGAGGTTAAAATTTCATGTTCTGAAGCTTCCCTGAAAAGTTATGGCACAATGCACAAAAACGCTTTTCAGCCTGAGATAAGGTGGGTTTCGGAACGCCAAACATAAAAGTGTTGATAACTTTCGAAAAACACTTCAGAGAGCTTAGATTTGATGTGCACCTACTAGAAAGACCCTTTCTGCTATAGTGGGAGGTTAAAATTTCATGTTCTGAAGCTTCCCTGAAAAGTTATGGCACAATGCGTTAAAACGCTTTTCAGCCTGAGATAAGGTGGGTTTCGGAACGCCAAACATAAAAGTGTTGATAACTTTGGAAAAACACTTCAGACAGTTTAGATTTGATGTGCAACTACTAGAAAGACCCTTTCTGCTATAGTGGGAGGTTAAAATTTCATGTTCTGAAGCTTTCCTGAAAAGTTATGGCACAATGCACAAAAACGCTTTTCAGCCTGAGATAAGGTGGGTTTCGGAACGCCAAACATAAAAGTGTTGATAACTTTTGAAAAACACTTCAGACAGCTTAGATTTGATGTGCAACTACTAGAAAGACCCTTTCTGCTATAGTGGGAGGTTAAAATTTCATGTTCTGAAGCTTCCCTGAAAAGTTATGGCACAATGCACAAAAACGCTTTTCAGCCTGAGATAAGGTGGGTTTCGGAACGCCAAACATAAAAGTGTTGATAACTTTGGAAAAACACTTCAGACAGTTTAGATTTGATGTGCAACTACTAGAAAGACCCTTTCTGCTATAGTGGGAGGTTAAAATTTCATGTTCTGAAGCATCCCTGAAAAGTTATGGCAAATTGCACAAAAACGCTTTTCAGCCTGAGATAAGGTGGGTTTCGGAACGCCAAACATAAAAGTGTTGATAACTTTCGAAAAACACTTCAGAGAGCTTAGATTTGATGTGCACCTACTAGAAAGACCCTTTCTGCTATAGTGGGAGGTTAAAATTTCATGTTCTGAAGCTTCCCTGAAAAGTTATGGCACAATGCGTAAAAACGCTTTTCAGCCTGAGATAAGGTGGGTTTCGGAACGCCAAACATAAAAGTGTTGATAACTTTGGAAAAACACTTCAGACAGTTTAGATTTGATGTGCAACTACTAGAAAGACCCTTTCTGCTATAGTGGGAGGTTAAAATTTCATGTTCTGAAGCTTTCCTGAAAAGTTATGGCACAATGCACAAAAACGCTTTTCAGCCTGAGATAAGGTGGGTTTCGGAACGCCAAACATAAAAGTGTTGATAACTTTTGAAAAACACTTCAGACAGCTTAGATTTGATGTGCAACTACTAGAAAGACCCTTTCTGCTATAGTGGGAGGTTAAAATTTCATGTTCTGAAGCTTCCCTGAAAAGTTATGGCACAATGCACAAAAACGCTTTTCAGCCTGAGATAAGGTGGGTTTCGGAACGCCAAACATAAAAGTGTTGATAACTTTGGAAAAACACTTCAGACAGTTTAGATTTGATGTGCAACTACTAGAAAGACCCTTTCTGCTATAGTGGGAGGTTAAAATTTCATGTTCTGAAGCTTCCCTGAAAAGTTATGGCACAATGCACAAAAACGCTTTTCAGCCTGAGATAAGGTGGGTTTCGGAACGCCAAACATAAAAGTGTTGATAACTTTCGAAAAACACTTCAGAGAGCTTAGATTTGATGTGCACCTACTAGAAAGACCCTTTCTGCTATAGTGGGAGGTTAAAATTTCATGTTCTGAAGCTTTCCTGAAAAGTTATGGCACAATGCACAAAAACGCTTTTCAGCCTGAGATAAGGTGGGTTTCGGAACGCCAAACATAAAAGTGTTGATAACTTTCGAAAAACACTTCAGAGAGCTTAGATTTGATGTGCACCTACTAGAAAGACCCTTTCTGCTATAGTGGGAGGTTAAAATTTCATGTTCTGAAGCTTCCCTGAAAAGTTATGGCACAATGCGTAAAAACGCTTTTCAGCCTGAGATAAGGTGGGTTTCGGAACGCCAAACATAAAAGTGTTGATAACTTTGGAAAAACACTTCAGACAGTTTAGATTTGATGTGCAACTACTAGAAAGACCCTTTCTGCTATAGTGGGAGGTTAAAATTTCATGTTCTGAAGCTTTCCTGAAAAGTTATGGCACAATGCACAAAAACGCTTTTCAGCCTGAGATAAGGTGGGTTTCGGAACGCCAAACATAAAAGTGTTAATAACTTTGGAAAAACACTTCAGACAGTTTAGATTTGATGTGCAACTACTAGAAAGACCCTTTCTGCTATAGTGGGAGGTTAAAATTTCATGTTCTGAAGCTTCCCTGAAAAGTTATGGCACAATGCACAAAAACGCTTTTCAGCCTGAGATAAGGTGGGTTTCGGAACGCCAAACATAAAAGTGTTGATAACTTTCGAAAAACACTTCAGAGAGCTTAGATTTGATGTGCACCTACTAGAAAGACCCTTTCTGCTATAGTGGGAGGTTAAAATTTCATGTTCTGAAGCTTCCCTGAAAAGTTATGGCACAATGCGTAAAAACGCTTTTCAGCCTGAGATAAGGTGGGTTTCGGAACGCCAAACATAAAAGTGTTGATAACTTTGGAAAAACACTTCAGACAGTTTAGATTTGATGTGCAACTACTAGAAAGACCCTTTCTGCTATAGTGGGAGGTTAAAATTTCATGTTCTGAAGCTTCCCTGAAAAGTTATGGCACAATGCACAAAAACGCTTTTCAGCCTGAGATAAGGTGGGTTTCGGAACGCCAAACATAAAAGTGTTGATAACTTTTGAAAAACACTTCAGACAGCTTAGATTTGATGTGCAACTACTAGAAAGACCCTTTCTGCTATAGTGGGAGGTTAAAATTTCATGTTCTGAAGCTTCCCTGAAAAGTTATGGCACAATGCACAAAAACACTTTTCAGCCTGAGATAAGGTGGGTTTCGGAACGCCAAACATAAAAGTGTTGATAACTTTGGAAAAACACTTCAGACAGTTTAGATTTGATGTGCAACTACTAGAAAGACCCTTTCTGCTATAGTGGGAGGTTAAAATTTCATGTTCTGAAGCTTTCCTGAAAAGTTATGGCACAATGCACAAAAACGCTTTTCAGCCTGAGATAAGGTGGGTTTCGGAACGCCAAACATAAAAGTGTTGATAACTTTTGAAAAACACTTCAGACAGCTTAGATTTGATGTGCAACTACTAGAAAGACCCTTTCTGCTATAGTGGGAGGTTAAAATTTCATGTTCTGAAGCTTCCCTGAAAAGTTATGGCACAATGCACAAAAACGCTTTTCAGCCTGAGATAAGGTGGGTTTCGGAACGCCAAACATAAAAGTGTTGATAACTTTGGAAAAACACTTCAGACAGTTTAGATTTGATATGCAACTACTAGAAAGACCCTTTCTGCTATAGTGGGAGGTTAAAATTTCATGTTCTGAAGCTTCCCTGAAAAGTTATGGCACAATGCACAAAAACGCTTTTCAGCCTGAGATAAGGTGGGTTTCGGAACGCCAAACATAAAAGTGTTGATAACTTTCGAAAAACACTTCAGAGAGCTTAGATTTGATGTGCACCTACTAGAAAGACCCTTTCTGCTATAGTGGGAGGTTAAAATTTCATGTTCTGAAGCTTCCCTGAAAAGTTATGGCACAATGCGTTAAAACGCTTTTCAGCCTGAGATAAGGTGGGTTTCGGAACGCCAAACATAAAAGTGTTGATAACTTTGGAAAAACACTTCAGACAGTTTAGATTTGATGTGCAACTACTAGAAAGACCCTTTCTGCTATAGTGGGAGGTTAAAATTTCATGTTCTGAAGCTTTCCTGAAAAGTTATGGCACAATGCGCAAAAACGCTTTTCAGCCTGAGATAAGGTGGGTTTCGGAACGCCAAACATAAAAGTGTTGATAACTTTTGAAAAACACTTCAGACAGCTTAGATTTGATGTGCAACTACTAGAAAGACCCTTTCTGCTATAGTGGGAGGTTAAAATTTCATGTTCTGAAGCTTCCCTGAAAAGTTATGGCACAATGCACAAAAACGCTTTTCAGCCTGAGATAAGGTGGGTTTCGGAACGCCAAACATAAAAGTGTTGATAACTTTGGAAAAACACTTCAGACAGTTTAGATTTGATGTGCAACTACTAGAAAGACCCTTTCTGCTATAGTGGGAGGTTAAAATTTCATGTTCTGAAGCATCCCTGAAAAGTTATGGCAAATTGCACAAAAACGCTTTTCAGCCTGAGATAAGGTGGGTTTCGGAACGCCAAACATAAAAGTGTTGATAACTTTCGAAAAACACTTCAGAGAGCTTAGATTTGATGTGCACCTACTAGAAAGACCCTTTCTGCTATAGTGGGAGGTTACAATTTCATGTTCTGAAGCTTCCCTGAAAAGTTATGGCACAATGCGTAAAAACGCTTTTCAGCCTGAGATAAGGTGGGTTTCGGAACGCCAAACATAAAAGTGTTGATAACTTTGGAAAAACACTTCAGACAGTTTAGATTTGATGTGCAACTACTAGAAAGACCCTTTCTGCTATAGTGGGAGGTTAAAATTTCATGTTCTGAAGCTTTCCTGAAAAGTTATGGCACAATGCACAAAAACGCTTTTCAGCCTGAGATAAGGTGGGTTTCGGAACACCAAACATAAAAGTGTTGATAACTTTTGAAAAACACTTCAGACAGCTTAGATTTGATGTGCAACTACTAGAAAGACCCTTTCTGCTATAGTGGGAGGTTAAAATTTCATGTTCTGAAGCTTCCCTGAAAAGTTATGGCACAATGCACAAAAACGCTTTTCAGCCTGAGATAAGGTGGGTTTCGGAACGCCAAACATAAAAGTGTTGATAACTTTGGAAAAACACTTCAGACAGTTTAGATTTGATGTGCAACTACTAGAAAGACCCTTTCTGCTATAGTGGGAGGTTAAAATTTCATGTTCTGAAGCTTCCCTGAAAAGTTATGGCACAATGCACAAAAACGCTTTTCAGCCTGAGATAAGGTGGGTTTCGGAACGCCAAACATAAAAGTGTTGATAACTTTGGAAAAACACTTCAGACAGTTTAGATTTGATGTGCAACTACTAGAAAGACCCTTTCTGCTATAGTGGGAGGTTAAAATTTCATGTTCTAAAGCTTCCCTGAAAAGTTATGGCACAATGCACAAAAACGCTTTTCAGCCTGAGATAAGGCGGGTTTCGGAACGCCAAACATAAAAGTGTTAATAACTTTGGAAAAACACTTCAGACAGTTTAGATTTGATGTGCAACTACTAGAAAGACCCTTTCTGCTATAGTGGGAGGTTAAAATTTCATGTTCTGAAGCTTCCCTGAAAAGTTATGGCACAATGCACAAAAACGCTTTTCAGCCTGAGATAAGGTGGGTTTCGGAACGCCAAACATAAAAGTGTTGATAACTTTCGAAAAACACTTCAGAGAGCTTAGATTTGATGTGCACCTACTAGAAAGACCCTTTCTGCTATAGTGGGAGGTTAAAATTTCATGTTCTGAAGCTTTCCTGAAAAGTTATGGCACAATGCACAAAAACGCTTTTCAGCCTGAGATAAGGTGGGTTTCGGAACGCCAAACATAAAAGTGTTGATAACTTTCGAAAAACACTTCAGACAGTTTAGATTTGATGTGCAACTACTAGAAAGACCCTTTCTGCTATAGTGGGAGGTTAAAATTTCATGTTCTGAAGCTTTCCTGAAAAGTTATGGCACAATGCACAAAAACGCTTTTCAGCCTGAGATAAGGTGGGTTTCTGAACGCCAAACATAAAAGTGTAGATAACTTTTGAAAAACACTTCAGACAGCTTAGATTTGATGTGCAACTACTAGAAAGACCCTTTCTGCTATAGTGGGAGGTTAAAATTTCATGTTCTGAAGCTTCCCTGAAAAGTTATGGCACAATGCACAAAAACGCTTTTCAGCCTGAGATAAGGTGGGTTTCGGAACGCCAAACATAAAAGTATTGATAACTTTGGAAAAACACTTCAGACAGTTTAGATTTGATGTGCAACTACTAGAAAGACCCTTTCTGCTATAGTGGGAGGTTAAAATTTCATGTTCTGAAGCTTCCCTGAAAAGTTATGGCACAATGCACAAAAACGCTTTTCAGCCTGAGATAAGGTGGGTTTCGGAACTCAAACATAAAAGTGTTAATAACTTTGGAAAAACACTTCAGACAGTTTAGATTTGATGTGCAACTACTAGAAAGACCCTTTCTGCTATAGTGGGAGGTTAAGATTTCATGTTCTGAAACTTCCCTGAAAAGTTATGGCACAATGCACAAAAACGCTTTTCAGCCTGAGATAAGGTGGGTTTCGGAACGCCAAACATAAAAGTGTTGATAACTTTCGAAAAACACTTCAGAGAGCTTAGATTTGATGTGCACCTACTAGAAAGACCCTTTCTGCTATAGTGGGAGGTTAAAATTTCATGTTCTGAAGCTTCCCTGAAAAGTTATGGCACAATGCGTAAAAACGCTTTTCAGCCTGAGATAAGGTGGGTTTCGGAACGCCAAACATAAAAGTGTTGATAACTTTGGAAAAACACTTCAGACAGTTTAGATTTGATGTGCAACTACTAGAAAGACCCTTTCTGCTATAGTGCGAGGTTAAAATTTCATGTTCTGAAGCTTCCCTGAAAAGTTATGGCACAATGCACAAAAACGCTTTTCAGCCTGAGATAAGGTGGGTTTCGGAACGCCAAACATAAAAGTGTTGATAACTTTTGAAAAACACTTCAGACAGCTTAGATTTGATGTGCAACTACTAGAAAGACCCTTTCTGCTGTAGTGGGAGGTTAAAATTTCATGTTCTGAAGCTTCCCTGAAAAGTTATGGCACAATGCACAAAAACGCTTTTCAGCCTGAGATAAGGTGGGTTTCGGAACGCCAAACATAAAAGTGTTGATAACTTTGGAAAAACACTTCAGACAGTTTAGATTTGATGTGCAACTACTAGAAAGACCCTTTCTGCTATAGTGGGAGGTTAAAATTTCATGTTCTGAAGCTTCCCTGAAAAGTTATGGCACAATGCACAAAAACGCTTTTCAGCCTGAGATAAGGTGGGTTTCGGAACGCCAAACATAAAAGTGTTAATAACTTTGGAAAAACACTTCAGACAGTTTAGATTTGATGTGCAACTACTAGAAAGACCCTTTCTGCTATAGTGGGAGGTTAAGATTTCATGTTCTGAAGCTTCCCTGAAAAGTTATGGCACAATGCACAAAAACGCTTTTCAGCCTGAGATAAGGTGGGTTTCGGAACGCCAAACATAAAAGTGTTGATAACTTTCGAAAAACACTTCAGAGAGCTTAGATTTGATGTGCACCTACTAGAAAGACCCTTTCTGCTATAGTGGGAGGTTAAAATTTCATGTTCTGAAGCTTCCCTGAAAAGTTATGGCACAATGCGTAAAAACGCTTTTCAGCCTGAGATAAGGTGGGTTTCGGAACGCCAAACATAAAAGTGTTGATAACTTTGGAAAAACACTTCAGACAGTTTAGATTTGATGTGCAACTACTAGAAAGACCCTTTCTGCTATAGTGGGAGGTTAAAATTTCATGTTCTGAAGCTTCCCTGAAAAGTTATGGCACAATGCGTAAAAACGCTTTTCAGCCTGAGATAAGGTGGGTTTCGGAACGCCAAACATAAAAGTGTTGATAACTTTGGAAAAACACTTCAGACAGTTTAGGTTTGATGTGCAACTACTAGAAAGACCCTTTCTGCTATAGTGGGAGGTTAAAATTTCATGTTCTGAAGCTTCCCTGAAAAGTTATGGCACAATGCACAAAAACGCTTTTCAGCCTGAGATAAGGTGGGTTTCGGAACGCCAAACATAAAAGTGTTGATAACTTTGGAAAAACACTTCAGACAGTTTAGATTTGATGTGCAACTACTAGAAAGACCCTTTCTGCTATAGTGGGAGGTTAAAATTTCATGTTCTGAAGCTTTCCTGAAAAGTTATGGCACAATGCACAAAAACGCTTTTCAGCCTGAGATAAGGTGGGTTTCGGAACGCCAAACATAAAAGTGTTGATAACTTTTGAAAAACACTTCAGACAGCTTAGATTTGATGTGCAACTACTAGAAAGACCCTTTCTGCTATAGTGGGAGGTTAAAATTTCATGTTCTGAAGCTTCCCTGAAAAGTTATGGCACAATGCACAAAAACGCTTTTCAGCCTGAGATAAGGTGGGTTTCGGAACGCCAAACATAAAAGTGTTGATAACTTTTGAAAAACACTTCAGACAGCTTAGATTTGATGTGTAACTACTAGAAAGACCCTTTCTGCTATAGTGGAAGGTTAAAATTTCATGTTCTGAAGCTTCCCTGAAAAGTTATGGCACAATGCACAAAAACGCTTTTCAGCCTGAGATAAGGTGGGTTTCGGAACGCCAAACATAAAAGTGTTGATAACTTTCGAAAAACACTTCAGAGAGCTTAGATTTGATGTGCACCTACTAGAAAGACCCTTTCTGCTATAGTGGGAGGTTAAAATTTCATGTTCTGAAGCTTCCCTGAAAAGTTATGGCACAATGCGTAAAAACGCTTTTCAGCCTGAGATAAGGTGGGTTTCGGAACGCCAAACATAAAAGTGTTGATAACTTTGGAAAAACACTTCAGACAGTTTAGATTTGATGTGCAACTACTAGAAAGACCCTTTCTGCTATAGTGGGAGGTTAAAATTTCATGTTCTGAAGCTTTCCTGAAAAGTTATGGCACAATGCACAAAAACGCTTTTCAGCCTGAGATAAGGTGGGTTTCGGAACGCCAAACATAAAAGTGTTGATAACTTTTGAAAAACACTTCAGACAGCTTAGATTTGATGTGCAACTACTAGAAAGACCCTTTCTGCTATAGTGGGAGGTTAAAATTTCATGTTCTGAAGCTTCCCTGAAAAGTTATGGCACAATGCACAAAAACGCTTTTCAGCCTGAGATAAGGTGGGTTTCGGAACGCCAAACATGAAAGTGTTGATAACTTTCGAAAAACACTTCAGAGAGCTTAGATTTGATGTGCACCAACTAGAAAGACCCTTTCTGCTATAGTGGGAGGTTAAAATTTCATGTTCTGAAGCTTCCCTGAAAAGTTATGGCACAATGCGTAAAAACGCTTTTCAGCCTGAGATAAGGTGGGTTTCGGAACGCCAAACATAAAAGTGTTGATAACTTTGGAAAAACACTTCAGACAGTTTAGATTTGATGTGCAACTACTAGAAAGACCCTTTCTGCGATAGTGGGAGGTTAAAATTTCATGTTCTGAAGCTTTCCTGAAAAGTTATGGTACAATGCACAAAAAAGCTTTTCAGCCTGAGATAAGGTGGGTTTCGGAACGCCAAACATAAAAGTGTTGATAACTTTTGAAAAACACTTCAGACAGTTTAGATTTGATGTGCAACTACTAGAAAGACCCTTTCTGCTATAGTGGGAGGTTAAAATTTCATGTTCTGAAGCTTCCCTGAAAAGTTATGGCACAATGCACAAAAACGCTTTTCAGCCTGAGATAAGGTGGGTTTCGGAACGCCAAACATAAAAGTGTTGATAACTTTGGAAAAACACTTCAGACAGTTTAGATTTGATGTGCAACTACTAGAAAGACCCTTTCTGCTATAGTGGGAGGTTAAAATTTCATGTTCTGAAGCTTTCCTGAAAAGTTATGGCACAATGCACAAAAACGCTTTTCAGCCTGAGATAAGGTGGGTTTCGGAACGCCAAACATAAAAGTGTTGATAACTTTGGAAAAACACTTCAGACAGTTTAGATTTGATGTGCAACTACTAGAAAGACCCTTTCTGCTATAGTGGGAGGTTAAAATTTCATGTTCTGAAGCTTCCCTGAAAAGTTATGGCACAATGCGTAAAAACCCTTTTCAGCCTGAGATAAGGTGGGTTTCGGAACGCCAAACATAAAAGTGTTGATAACTTTGGAAAAACACTTCAGACAGTTTAGATTTGATGTGCAACTACTAGAACGACCCTTTCTGCTATAGTGGGAGGTTAAAATTTCATGTTCTGAAGCTTTCCTGAAAAGTTATGGCACAATGCACAAAAACGCTTTTCAGCCTGAGATAAGGTGGGTTTCGGAACGCCAAACATAAAAGTGTTGATAACTTTTGAAAAACACTTCAGACAGCTTAGATTTGATGTGCAACTACTAGAAAGACCATTTCTGCTATAGTGGAAGGTTAAAATTTCATGTTCTGAAGCTTCCCTGAAAAGTTATGGCACAATGCGTAAAAACCCTTTTCAGCCTGAGATAAGGTGGGTTTCGGAACGCCAAACATAAAAGTGTTGATAACTTTGGAAAAACACTTCAGACAGTTTAGATTTGATGTGCAACTACTAGAACGACCCTTTCTGCTATAGTGGGAGGTTAAAATTTCATGTTCTGAAGCTTTCCTGAAAAGTTATGGCACAATGCACAAAAACGCTTTTCAGCCTGAGATAAGGTGGGTTTCGGAACGCCAAACATAAAAGTGTTGATAACTTTTGAAAAACACTTCAGACAGCTTAGATTTGATGTGCAACTACTAGAAAGACCATTTCTGCTATAGTGGAAGGTTAAAATTTCATGTTCTGAAGCTTCCCTGAAAAGTTATGGCACAATGCACAAAAACGCTTTTCAGCCTGAGATAAGGTGGGTTTCGGAACGCCAAACATAAAAGTGTTGATAACTTTGGAAAAACACTTCAGACAGTTTAGATTTGATGTGCAACTACTAGAAAGACCCTTTCTGCTATAGTGGGAGGTTAAAATTTCATGTTCTGAAGCTTCCCTGAAAAGTTATGGCACAATGCACAAAAACGCTTTTCAGCCTGAGATAAGGTGGGTTTCGGAACGCCAAACATAAAAGTGTTAATAACTTTGGAAAAACACTTCAGACAGTTTAGATTTGATATGCAACTACTAGAAAGACCCTTTCTGCTATAGTGGGAGGTTAAAATTTCATGTTCTGAAGCTTCCCTGAAAAGTTATGGCACAATGCACAAAAACGCTTTTCAGCCTGAGATAAGGTGGGTTTCGGAACGCCAAACATAAAAGTGTTGATAACTTTCGAAAAACACTTCAGAGAGCTTAGATTTGATGTGCACCTACTAGAAAGACCCTTTCTGCTATAGTGGGAGGTTAAAATTTCATGTTCTGAAGCTTCCCTGAAAATTTATGGCACAATGCGTAAAAACGCTTTTCAGCCTGAGATAAGGTGGGTTTCGGAACGCCAAACATAAAAGTGTTAATAACTTTGGAAAAACACTTCAGACAGTTTAGATTTGATGTGCAACTACTAGAAAGACCCTTTCTGCTATAGTGGGAGGTTAAAATTTCATGTTCTGAAGCTTTCCTGAAAAGTTATGGCACAATGCACAAAAACGCTTTTCAGCCTGAGATAAGGTGGGTTTCGGAACGCCAAACATAAAAGTGTTGATAACTTTCGAAAAACACTTCAGAGAGCTTAGATTTGATGTGCACCTACTAGAAAGACCCCTTTCTGCTATAGTGGGAGGTTAAAATTTCATGTTCTGAAGCTTCCCTGAAAAGTTATGGCACAATGCGTAAAAACGCTTTTCAGCCTGAGATAAGGTGGGTTTCGGAACGCCAAACATAAAAGTGTTGATAACTTTGGAAAAACACTTCAGACAGTTTAGATTTGATGTGCAACTACTAGAAAGACCCTTTCTGCTATAGTGGGAGGTTAAAATTTCATGTTCTGAAGCTTTCCTGAAAAGTTATGGCACAATGCACAAAAACGCTTTTCAGCCTGAGATACGGTGGGTTTCGGAACGCCAAACATAAAAGTGTTGATAACTTTTGAAAAACACTTCAGACAGCTTAGATTTGATGTGCAACTACTAGAAAGACCCTTTCTGCTATAGTGGGAGGTTAAAATTTCATGTTCTGAAGCTTCCCTGAAAAGTTATGGCACAATGCACAAAAACGCTTTTCAGCCTGAGATAAGGTGGGTTTCGGAACGCCAAACATAAAAGTGTTGATAACTTTCGAAAAACACTTCAGACAGCTTAGATTTGATGTGCAACTACTAGAAAGACCCTTTCTGCTATAGTGGGAGGTTAAAATTTCATGTTCTGAAGCTTCCCTGAAAAGTTATGGCACAATGCGTAAAAACGCTTTTCAGCCTGAGATAAGGTGGGTTTCGGAACGCCAAACATGAAAGTGTTGATAACTTTGGAAAAACACTTCAGACAGTTTAGATTTGATGTGCAACTACTAGAAAGACCCTTTCTGCTATAGTGGGAGGTTAAAATTTCATGTTCTGAAGCTTCCCTGAAAAGTTATGGCACAATGCACAAAAACGCTTTTCAGGCTGAGATAAGGTGGGTTTCGGAACGCCAAACATAAAAGTGTTAATAACTTTGGAAAAACACTTCAGACAGTTTAGATTTGATGTGCAACTACTAGAAAGACCCTTTCTGCTATAGTGGGAGGTTAAAATTTGATGTTCTGAAGCTTCCCTGAAAAGTTATGGCACAATGCACAAAAACGCTTTTCAGCCTGAGATAAGGTGGGTTTCGGAACGCCAAACATAAAAGTGTTAATAACTTTGGAAAAACACTTCAGACAGTTTAGATTTGATGTGCAACTACTAGAAAGACCCTTTCTGCTATAGTGGGAGGTTAAAATTTCATGTTCTGAAGCTTTCCTGAAAAGTTATGGCACAATGCACAAAAACGCTTTTCAGCCTGAGATAAGGTGGGTTTCGGAACGCCAAACATAAAAGTGTTGATAACTTTCGAAAAACACTTCAGACAGCTTAGATTTGATGTGCACCTACTAGAAAGACCCTTTCTGCTATAGTGGGAGGTTAAAATTTCATGTTCTGAAGCTTCCCGGAAAAGTTATGGCACAATGCGTAAAAACGCTTTTCAGCCTGAGATAAGGTGGGTTTCGGAACGCCAAACATAAAAGTGTTGATAACTTTGGAAAAACACTTCAGACAGTTTAGATTTGATGTGCAACTACTAGAAAGACCCTTTCTGCTATAGTGGGAGGTTAAAATTTCATGTTCTGAAGCTTCCCTGAAAAGTTATGGCACAATGCACAAAAACGCTTTTCAGCCTGAGATAAGGTGGGTTTCGGAACGCCAAACATAAAAGTGTTAATAACTTTGGAAAAACACTTCAGACAGTTTAGATTTGATGTGCAACTACTAGAAAGACCCTTTCTGCTATAGTGGGAGGTTAAAATTTCATGTTCTGAAGCTTCCCTGAAAAGTTATGGCACAATGCACAAAAATGCTTTTCAGCCTGAGATAAGGTGGGTTTCGGAACGCCAAACATAAAAGTGTTAATAACTTTGGAAAAACACTTCAGACAGTTTAGATTTGATGTGCAACTACTAGAAAGACCCTTTCTGCTATAGTGGGAGGTTAAAATTTCATGTTCTGAAGCTTTCCTGAAAAGTTATGGCACAATGCGTAAAAACGCTTTTCAGCCTGAGATAAGGTGGGTTTCGGAACGCCAAACATAAAAGTGTTGATAACTTTGGAAAAACACTTCAGACAGTTTAGATTTGATGTGCAACTACTAGAAAGACCCTTTCTGCTATAGTGGGAGGTTAAAATTTCATGTTCTGAAGCTTTCCTGAAAAGTTATGGCACAATGCACAAAAACGCTTTTCAGCCTGAGATAAGGTGGGTTTCGGAACGCCAAACATAAAAGTGTTGATAACTTTTGAAAAACACTTCAGACAGCTTAGATTTGATGTGCAACTACTAGAAAGACCCTTTCTGCTATAGTGGGAGGTTAAAATTTCATGTTCTGAAGCTTCCCTGAAAAGTTATGGCACAATGCACAAAAACGCTTTTCAGCCTGAGATAAGGTGGGTTTCGGAACGCCAAACATAAAAGTGTTGATAACTTTGGAAAAACACTTCAGACAGTTTAGATTTGATGTGCAACTACTAGAACGACCCTTTCTGCTATAGTGGGAGGTTAAAATTTCATGTTCTGAAGCTTTCCTGAAAAGTTATGGCACAATGCACAAAAACGCTTTTCAGCCTGAGATAAGGTGGGTTTCGGAACGCCAAACATAAAAGTGTTGATAACTTTTGAAAAACACTTCAGACAGCTTAGATTTGATGTGCAACTACTAGAAAGACCATTTCTGCTATAGTGGGAGGTTAAAATTTCATGTTCTGAACCTTCCCTGAAAAGTTATGGCACAATGCACAAAAACGCTTTTCAGCCTGAGATAAGGTGGGTTTCGGAACGCCAAACATAAAAGTGTTGATAACTTTGGAAAAACACTTCAGACAGTTTAGATTTGATGTGCAACTACTAGAAAGACCCTTTCTGCTATAGTGGGAGGTTAAAATTTCATGTTCTGAAGCTTCCCTGAAAAGTTATGGCACAATGCACAAAAACGCTTTTCAGCCTGAGATAAGGTGGGTTTCGGAACGCCAAACATAAAAGTGTTGATAACTTTCGAAAAACACTTCAGAGAGCTTAGATTTGATGTGCACCTACTAGAAAGACCCTTTCTGCTATAGTGGGAGGTTAAAATTTCATGTTCTGAAGCTTCCCTGAAAAGTTATGGCACAATGCGTAAAAACGCTTTTCAGCCTGAGATAAGGTGGGTTTCGGAACGCCAAACATAAAAGTGTTGATAACTTTGGAAAAACACTTCAGACAGTTTAGATTTGATGTGCAACTACTAGAAAGACCCTTTCTGCTATAGTGGGAGGTTAAAATTTCATGTTCTGAAGCTTCCCTGAAAAGTTATGGCACAATGCACAAAAACGCTTTTCAGCCTGAGATAAGGTGGGTTTCGGAACGCCAAACATAAAAGTGTTAATAACTTTGGAAAAACACTTCAGACAGTTTAGATTTGATGTGCAACTACTAGAAAGACCCTTTCTGCTATAGTGGGAGGTTAAAATTTGATGTTCTGAAGCTTCCCTGAAAAGTTATGGCACAATGCACAAAAACGCTTTTCAGCCTGAGATAAGGTGGGTTTCGGAACGCCAAACATAAAAGTGTTAATAACTTTGGAAAAACACTTCAGACAGTTTAGATTTGATGTGCAACTACTAGAAAGACCCTTTCTGCTATAGTGGGAGGTTAAAATTTCATGTTCTGAAGCTTCCCTGAAAAGTTATGGCACAATGCACAAAAACGCTTTTCAGCCTGAGATAAGGTGGGTTTCGGAACGCCAAACATAAAAGTGTTGATAACTTTCGAAAAACACTTCAGACAGCTTAGATTTGATGTGCACCTACTAGAAAGACCCTTTCTGCTATAGTGGGAGGTTAAAATTTCATGTTCTGAAGCTTCCCTGAAAAGTTATGGCACAATGCGTAAAAACGCTTTTCAGCCTGAGATAAGGTGGGTTTCGGAACGCCAAACATAAAAGTGTTGATAACTTTGGAAAAACACTTCAGACAGTTTAGATTTGATGTGCAACTACTAGAAAGACCCTTTCTGCTATAGTGGGAGGTTAAAATTTCATGTTCTGAAGCTTCCCTGAAAAGTTATGGCACAATGCACAAAAACGCTTTTCAGCCTGAGATAAGGTGGGTTTCGGAACGCCAAACATAAAAGTGTTAATAACTTTGGAAAAACACTTCAGACAGTTTAGATTTGATGTGCAACTACTAGAAAGACCCTTTCTGCTATAGTGGGAGGTTAAAATTTCATGTTCTGAAGCTTCCCTGAAAAGTTATGGCACAATGCGTAAAAACGCTTTTCAGCCTGAGATAAGGTGGGTTTCGGAACGCCAAACATAAAAGTGTTGATAACTTTGGAAAAACACTTCAGACAGTTTAGATTTGATGTGCAACTACTAGAAAGACCCTTTCTGCTATAGTGGGAGGTTAAAATTTCATGTTCTGAAGCTTTCCTGAAAAGTTATGGCACAATGCACAAAAACGCTTTTCAGCCTGAGATAAGGTGGGTTTCGGAACGCCAAACATAAAAGTGTTGATAACTTTGGAAAAACACTTCAGACAGCTTAGATTTGATGTGCAACTACTAGAAAGACCCTTTCTGCTATAGTGGGAGGTTAAAATTTCATGTTCTGAAGCTTCCCTGAAAAGTTATGGCACAATGCACAAAAACGCTTTTCAGCCTGAGATAAGGTGGGTTTCGGAACGCCAAACATAAAAGTGTTGATAACTTTCGAAAAACACTTCAGAGAGCTTAGATTTGATGTGCACCTACTAGAAAGACCCTTTCTGCTATAGTGGGAGGTTAAAATTTCATGTTCTGAAGCTTCCCTGAAAAGTTATGGCACAATGCGTAAAAACGCTTTTCAGCCTGAGATAAGGTGGGTTTCGGAACGCCAAACATAAAAGTGTTGATAACTTTGGAAAAACACTTCAGACAGTTTAGATTTGATGTGCAACTACTAGAAAGACCCTTTCTGCTATAGTGGGAGGTTAAAATTTCATGTTCTGAAGCTTTCCTGAAAAGTTATGGCACAATGCACAAAAACGCTTTTCAGCCTGAGATAAGGTGGGTTTCGGAACGCCAAACATAAAAGTGTTGATAACTTTGGAAAAACACTTCAGACAGCTTAGATTTGATGTGCAACTACTAGAAAGACCCTTTCTGCTATAGTGGGAGGTTAAAATTTCATGTTCTGAAGCTTCCCTGAAAAGTTATGGCACAATGCACAAAAACGCTTTTCAGCCAGAGATAAGGTGGGTTTCGGAACGCCATACATAAAAGTGTTGATAACTTTCGAAAAACACTTCAGACAGCTTAGATTTGATGTGCGCCTACTAGAAAGACCCTTTCTGCTATAGTGGGAGGTTAAAATTTCATGTTCTGAAGCTTCCCTGAAAAGTTATGGCACAATGCGTAAAAACGCTTTTCAGCCTGAGATAAGGTGGGTTTCGGAACGCCAAACAGAAAAGTGTTGATAACTTTGGAAAAACACTTCAGACAGTTTAGATTTGATGTGCAACTACTAGAAAGACCCTTTCTGCTATAGTGGAAGGTTAAAATTTCATGTTCTGAAGCTTCCCTGAAAAGTTATGGCACAATGCACAAAAACGCTTTTCAGCCTGAGATAAGGTGGGTTTCGGAACGCCAAACATAAAAGTGTTAATAACTTTGGAAAAACACTTCAGACAGTTTAGATTTGATGTGCAACTACTAGAAAGACCCTTTCTGCTATAGTGGGAGGTTAAAATTTCATGTTCTGAAGCTTCCCTGAAAAGTTATGGCACAATGCACAAAAACGCTTTTCAGCCTGAGATAAGGTGGGTTTCGGAACGCCAAACATAAAAGTGTTAATAACTTTGGAAAAACACTTCAGACAGTTTAGATTTGATGTGCAACTACTAGAAAGACCCTTTCTGCTATAGTGGGAGGTTAAAATTTCATGTTCTGAAGCTTTCCTGAAAAGTTATGGCACAATGCACAAAAACGCTTTTCAGCCTGAGATAAGGTGGGTTTCGGAACGCCAAACATAAAAGTGTTGATAACTTTCGAAAAACACTTCAGAGAGCTTAGATTTGATGTGGACCTACTAGAAAGACCCTTTCTGCTATAGTGGGAGGTTAAAATTTCATGTTCTGAAGCTTCCCTGAAAAGTTATGGCACAATGCGTAAAAACGCTTTTCAGCCTGAGATAAGGTGGGTTTCGGAACGCCAAACATAAAAGTGTTGATAACTTTGGAAAAACACTTCAGACAGTTTAGATTTGATGTGCAACTACTAGAAAGACCCTTTCTGCTATAGTGGGAGGTTAAAATTTCATGTTCTGAAGCTTCCCTGAAAAGTTATGGCACAATGCACAAAAACGCTTTTCAGCCTGAGATAAGGTGGGTTTCGGAACGCCAAACATAAAAGTGTTAATAACTTTGGAAAAACACTTCAGACAGTTTAGATTTGATGTGCAACTACTAGAAAGACCCTTTCTGCTAGAGTGGGAGGTTAAAATTTCATGTTCTGAAGCTTCCCTGAAAAGTTATGGCACAATGCACAAAAACGCTTTTCAGCCTGAGATAAGGTGGGTTTCGGAACGCCAAACATAAAAGTGTTGATAACTTTCGAAAAACACTTCAGACAGCTTAGATTTGATGTGCACCTACTAGAAAGACCCTTTCTGCTATAGTGGGAGGTTAAAATTTCATGTTCTGAAGCTTCCCTGAAAAGTTATGGCACAATGCGTAAAAACGCTTTTCAGCCTGAGATAAGGTGGGTTTCGGAACGCCAAACATAAAAGTGTTGATAACTTTGGAAAAACACTTCAGACAGTTTAGATTTGATGTGCAACTACTAGAAAGACCCTTTCTGCTATAGTGGGAGGTTAAAATTTCATGTTCTGAAGCTTCCCTGAAAAGTTATAGCACAATGCACAAAAACGCTTTTCAGCCTGAGATAAGGTGGGTTTCGGAACGCCAAACATAAAAGTGTTAATAACTTTGGAAAAACACTTCAGACAGTTTAGATTTGATGTGCAACTACTAGAAAGACCCTTTCTGCTACAGTGGGAGGTTAAAATTTCATGTTCTGAAGCTTCCCTGAAAAGTTATGGCACAATGCACAAAAACGCTTTTCAGCCTGAGATAAGGTGGGTTTCGGAACGCCAAACATAAAAGTGTTAATAACTTTGGAAAAACACTTCAGACAGTTTAGATTTGATGTGCAACTACTAGAAAGACCCTTTCTGCTATAGTGGGAGGTTAAAATTTCATGTTCTGAAGCTTTCCTGAAAAGTTATGGCACAATGCACAAAAACGCTTTTCAGCCTGAGATAAGGTGGGTTTCGGAACGCCAAACATAAAAGTGTTGATAACTTTGGAAAAACACTTCAGAGAGCTTAGATTTGATGTGCACCTACTAGAAAGACCCTTTCTGCTATAGTGGGAGGTTAAAATTTCATGTTCTGAAGCTTTCCTGAAAAGTTATGGCACAATGCACAAAAACGCTTTTCAGCCTGAGATAAGGTGGGTTTCGGAACGCCAAACATAAAAGTGTTGATAACTTTGGAAAAACACTTCAGACAGCTTAGATTTGATGTGCAACTACTAGAAAGACCCTTTCTGCTATAGTGGGAGGTTAAAATTTCATGTTCTGAAGCTTCCCTGAAAAGTTATGGCACAATGCACAAAAACGCTTTTCAGCCTGAGATAAGGTGGGTTTCGGAACGCCAAACATAAAAGTGTTGATAACTTTCGAAAAACACTTCAGAGAGCTTAGATTTGATGTGCACCTACTAGAAAGACCCTTTCTGCTATAGTGGGAGGTTAAAATTTCATGTTCTGAAGCTTCCCTGAAAAGTTATGGCACAATGCGTAAAAACGCTTTTCAGCCTGAGATAAAGTGGGTTTCGGAACGCCAAACATAAAAGTGTTGATAACTTTGGAAAAACATTTCAGACAGTTTAGATTTGATGTGCAACTACTAGAAAGACCCTTTCTGCTATAGTGGGAGGTTAAAATTTCATGTTCTGAAGCTTTCCTGAAAAGTTATGGCACAATGCACAAAAACGCTTTTCAGCCTGAGATAAGGTGGGTTTCGGAACGCCAAACATAAAAGTGTTGATAACTTTGGAAAAACACTTCAGACAGCTTAGATTTGATGTGCAACTACTAGAAAGACCCTTTCTGCTATAGTGGGAGGTTAAAATTTCATGTTCTGAAGCTTCCCTGAAAAGTTATGGCACAATGCACAAAAACGCTTTTCAGCCAGAGATAAGGTGGGTTTCGGAACGCCAAACATAAAAGTGTTGATAACTTTCGAAAAACACTTCAGACAGCTTAGATTTGATGTGCGCCTACTAGAAAGACCCTTTCTGCTATAGTGGGAGGTTAAAATTTCATGTTCTGAAGCTTCCCTGAAAAGTTATGGCACAATGCGTAAAAACGCTTTTCAGTCTGAGATAAGGTGGGTTTCGGAACGCCAAACATAAAAGTGTTGATAACTTTGGAAAAACACTTCAGACAGTTTAGATTTGATGTGCAACTACTAGAAAGACCCTTTCTGCTATAGTGGAAGGTTAAAATTTCATGTTCTGAAGCTTCCCTGAAAAGTTATGGCACAATGCACAAAAACGCTTTTCAGCCTGAGATAAGGTGGGTTTCGGAACGCCAAACATAAAAGTGTTAATAACTTTGGAAAAACACTTCAGACAGTTTAGATTTGATGTGCAACTACTAGAAAGACCCTTTCTGCTATAGTGGGAGGTTAAAATTTCATGTTCTGAAGCTTCCCTGAAAAGTTATGGCACAATGCACAAAAACGCTTTTCAGCCTGAGATAAGGTGGGTTTCGGAACGCCAAACATAAAAGTGTTAATAACTTTGGAAAAACACTTCAGACAGTTTAGATTTGATGTGCAACTACTAGAAAGACCCTTTCTGCTATAGTGGGAGGTTAAAATTTCATGTTCTGAAGCTTTCCTGAAAAGTTATGGCACAATGCACAAAAACGCTTTTCAGCCTGAGATAAGGTGGGTTTCGGAACGCCAAACATAAAAGTGTTGATAACTTTCGAAAAACACTTCAGAGAGCTTAGATTTGATGTGCACCTACTAGAAAGACCCTTTCTGCTATAGTGGGAGGTTAAAATTTCATGTTCTGAAGCTTCCCTGAAAAGTTATGGCACAATGCGTAAAAACGCTTTTCAGCCTGAGATAAGGTGGGTTTCGGAACGCCAAACATAAAAGTGTTAATAACTTTGGAAAAACACTTCAGACAGTTTAGATTTGATGTGCAACTACTAGAAAGACCCTTTCTGCTATAGTGGGAGGTTAAAATTTCATGTTCTGAAGCTTTCCTGAAAAGTTATGGCACAATGCACAAAAACGCTTTTCAGCCTGAGATAAGGTGGGTTTCGGAACGCCAAACATAAAAGTGTTGATAACTTTCGAAAAACACTTCAGAGAGCTTAGATTTGATGTGCACCTACTAGACAGACCCTTTCTGCTATAGTGGGAGGTTAAAATTTCATGTTCTGAAGCTTCCCTGAAAAGTTATGGCACAATGCGTAAAAACGCTTTTCAGCCTGAGATAAGGTGGGTTTCGGAACGCCAAACATAAAAGTGTTGATAACTTTGGAAAAACACTTCAGACAGTTTAGATTTGATGTGCAACTACTAGAACGACCCTTTCTGCTATAGTGGGAGGTTAAAATTTCATGTTCTGAAGCTTTCCTGAAAAGTTATGGCACAATGCACAAAAACGCTTTTCAGCCTGAGATAAGGTGGGTTTCGGAACGCCAAACATAAAAGTGTTGATAACTTTTGAAAAACACTTCAGACAGCTTAGATTTGATGTGCAACTACTAGAAAGACCCTTTCTGCTATAGTGGGAGGTTAAAATTTCATGTTCTGAAGCTTCCCTGAAAAGTTATGGCACAATGCACAAAAACGCTTTTCAGCCTGAGATAAGGTGGGTTTCGGAACGCCAAACATAAAAGTGTTGATAACTTTCGAAAAACACTTCAGAGAGCTTAGATTTGATGTGCACCTACTAGAAAGACCCTTTCTGCTATAGTGGGAGGTTAAAATTTCATGTTCTGAAGCTTCCCTGAAAAGTTATGGCACAATGCGTAAAAACGCTTTTCAGCCTGAGATAAGGTGGGTTTCGGAACGCCAAACATAAAAGTGTTGATAACTTTGGAAAAACACTTCAGACAGTTTAGATTTGATGTGCAACTACTAGAAAGACCCTTTCTGCTGTAGTGGGAGGTTAAAATTTCATGTTCTGAAGCTTCCCTGAAAAGTTATGGCACAATGCGTAAAAACGCTTTTCAGCCTGAGATAAGGTGGGTTTCGGAACGCCAAACATAAAAGTGTTGATAACTTTGGAAAAACACTTCAGACAGTTTAGATTTGATGTGCAACTACTAGAAAGACCCTTTCTGCTATAGTGGGAGGTTAAAATTTCATGTTCTGAAGCTTCCCTGAAAAGTTATGGCACAATGCACAAAAACGCTTTTCAGCCTGAGATAAGGTGGGTTTCGGAACGCCAAACATAAAAGTGTTAATAACTTTGGAAAAACACTTCAGACAGTTTAGATTTGATGTGCAACTACTAGAAAGACCCTTTCTGCTATAGTGGGAGGTTAAAATTTCATGTTCTGAAGCTTTCCTGAAAAGTTATGGCACAATGCACAAAAACGCTTTTCAGCCTGAGATAAGGTGGGTTTCGGAACGCCAAACATAAAAGTGTTGATAACTTTCGAAAAACACTTCAGAGAGCTTAGATTTGATGTGCACCTACTAGACAGACCCTTTCTGCTATAGTGGGAGGTTAAAATTTCATGTTCTGAAGCTTCCCTGAAAAGTTATGGCACAATGCGTAAAAACGCTTTTCAGCCTGAGATAAGGTGGGTTTCGGAACGCCAAACATAAAAGTGTTGATAACTTTGGAAAAACACTTCAGACAGTTTAGATTTGATGTGCAACTACTAGAACGACCCTTTCTGCTATAGTGGGAGGTTAAAATTTCATGTTCTGAAGCTTTCCTGAAAAGTTATGGCACAATGCACAAAAACGCTTTTCAGCCTGAGATAAGGTGGGTTTCGGAACGCCAAACATAAAAGTGTTGATAACTTTTGAAAAACACTTCAGACAGCTTAGATTTGATGTGCAACTACTAGAAAGACCATTTCTGCTATAGTGGGAGGTTAAAATTTCATGTTCTGAACCTTCCCTGAAAAGTTATGGCACAATGCACAAAAACGCTTTTCAGCCTGAGATAAGGTGGGTTTCGGAACGCCAAACATAAAAGTGTTGATAACTTTGGAAAAACACTTCAGACAGTTTAGATTTGATGTGCAACTACTAGAAAGACCCTTTCTGCTATAGTGGGAGGTTAAAATTTCATGTTCTGAAGCTTCCCTGAAAAGTTATGGCACAATGCACAAAAACGCTTTTCAGCCTGAGATAAGGTGGGTTTCGGAACGCCAAACATAAAAGTGTTAATAACTTTGGAAAAACACTTCAGACAGTTTAGATTTGATGTGCAACTACTAGAAAGACCCTTTCTGCTATAGTGGGAGGTTAAAATTTCATGTTCTGAAGCTTCCCTGAAAAGTTATGGCACAATGCACAAAAACGCTTTTCAGCCTGAGATAAGGTGGGTTTCGGAACGCCAAACATAAAAGTGTTGATAACTTTCGAAAAACACTTCAGAGAGCTTAGATTTGATGTGCACCTACTAGAAAGACCCTTTCTGCTATAGTGGGAGGTTAAAATTTCATGTTCTGAAGCTTCCCTGAAAAGTTATGGCACAATGCGTAAAAACGCTTTTCAGCCTGAGATAAGGTGGGTTTCGGAACGCCAAACATAAAAGTGTTGATAACTTTGGAAAAACACTTCAGACAGTTTAGATTTGATGTGCAACTACTAGAAAGACCCTTTCTGCTGTAGTGGGAGGTTAAAATTTCATGTTCTGAAGCTTCCCTGAAAAGTTATGGCACAATGCACAAAAACGCTTTTCAGCCTGAGATAAGGTGGGTTTCGGAACGCCAAACATAAAAGTGTTAATAACTTTGGAAAAACACTTCAGACAGTTTAGATTTGATGTGCAACTACTAGAAAGGCCCTTTCTGCTATAGTGGGAGGTTAAAATTTCATGTTCTGAAGCTTTCCTGAAAAGTTATGGCACAATGCACAAAAACGCTTTTCAGCCTGAGATAAGGTGGGTTTCGGAACGCCAAACATAAAAGTGTTGATAACTTTCGAAAAACACTTCAGACAGCTTAGATTTGATGTGCACCTACTAGAAAGACCCTTTCTGCTATAGTGGGAGGTTAAAATTTCATGTTCTGAAGCTTCCCTGAAAAGTTATGGCACAATGCGTAAAAACGCTTTTCAGCCTGAGATAAGGTGGGTTTCGGAACGCCAAACATAAAAGTGTTGATAACTTTGGAAAAACACTTCAGACAGTTTAGATTTGATGTGCAACTACTAGAAACACCCTTTCTGCTATAGTGGGAGGTTAAAATTTCATGTTCTGAAGCTTTCCTGAAAAGTTATGGCACAATGCACAAAAACGCTTTTCAGCCTGAGATAAGGTGGGTTTCGGAACGCCAAACATAAAAGTGTTGATAACTTTGGAAAAACACTTCAGAGAGCTTAGATTTGATGTGCACCTACTAGAAAGACCCTTTCTGCTATAGTGGGAGGTTAAAATTTCATGTTCTGAAGCTTTCCTGAAAAGTTATGGCACAATGCACAAAAACGCTTTTCAGCCTGAGATAAGGTGGGTTTCGGAACGCCAAACATAAAAGTGTTGATAACTTTCGAAAAACACTTCAGACAGCTTAGATTTGATGTGCACCTACTAGAAAGACCCTTTCTGCTATAGTGGGAGGTTAAAATTTCATGTTCTGAAGCTTCCCTGAAAAGTTATGGCACAATGCGTAAAAACGCTTTTCAGCCTGAGATAAGGTGGGTTTCGGAACGCCAAACATAAAAGTGTTGATAACTTTGGAAAAACACTTCAGACAGTTTAGATTTGATGTGCAACTACTAGAAACACCCTTTCTGCTATAGTGGGAGGTTAAAATTTCATGTTCTGAAGCTTTCCTGAAAAGTTATGGCACAATGCACAAAAACGCTTTTCAGCCTGAGATAAGGTGGGTTTCGGAACTCAAAACATAAAAGTGTTGATAACTTTTGAAAAACACTTCAGACAGCTTAGATTTGATGTGCAACTACTAGAAAGACCCTTTCTGCTATAGTGGGAGGTTAAAATTTCATGTTCTGAAGCTTCCCTGAAAAGTTATGGCACAATGCACAAAAACGCTTTTCAGCCTGAGATAAGGTGGGTTTCGGAACGCCAAACATAAAAGTGTTGATAACTTTCGAAAAACACTTCAGACAGCTTAGATTTGATGTGCACCTACTAGAAAGACCCATTCTGCTATAGTGGGAGGTTAAAATTTCATGTTCTTAAGCTTCCCTGAAAAGTTATGGCACAATGCGTAAAAACGCTTTTCAGCCTGAGATAAGGTGGGTTTCGGAACGCCAAACATAAAAGTGTTAATAACTTTGGAAAAACACTTCAGACAGTTTAGATTTGATGTGCAACTACTAGAAAGACCCTTTCTGCTATAGTGGGAGGTTAAAATTTGATGTTCTGAAGCTTCCCTGAAAAGTTATGGCACAATGCACAAAAACGCTTTTCAGCCTGAGATAAGGTGGGTTTCGGAACGCCAAACATAAAAGTGTTAATACCTTTGGAAAAACACTTCAGACAGTTTAGATTTGATGTGCAACTACTAGAAAGACCCTTTCTGCTATAGTGGGAGGTTAAAATTTCATGTTCTGAAGCTTCCCTGAAAAGTTATGGCACAATGCACAAAAACGCTTTTCAGCCTGAGATAAGGTGGGTTTCGGAACGCCAAACATAAAAGTGTTGATAACTTTCGAAAAACACTTCAGACAGCTTAGATTTGATGTGCACCTACTAGAAAGACCCTTTCTGCTATAGTGGGAGGTTAAAATTTCATGTTCTGAAGCTTCCCAGAAAAGTTATGGCACAATGCGTAAAAACGCTTTTCAGCCTGAGATAAGGTGGGTTTCGGAACGCCAAACATAAAAGTGTTGATAACTTTGGAAAAACACTTCAGACAGTTTAGATTTGATGTGCAACTACTAGAAAGACCCTTTCTGCTATAGTGGGAGGTTAAAATTTCATGTTCTGAAGCTTCCCTGAAAAGTTATGGCACAATGCACAAAAACGCTTTTCAGCCTGAGATAAGGTGGGTTTCGGAACGCCAAACATAAAAGTGTTAATAACTTTGGAAAAACACTTCAGACAGTTTAGATTTGATGTGCAACTACTAGAAAGACCCTTTCTGCTATAGTGGGAGGTTAAAATTTCATGTTCTGAAGCTTCCCTGAAAAGTTATGGCACAATGCGTAAAAACGCTTTTCAGCCTGAGATAAGGTGGGTTTCGGAACGCCAAACATAAAAGTGTTGATAACTTTGGAAAAACACTTCAGACAGTTTAGATTTGATGTGCAACTACTAGAAAGACCCTTTCTGCTATAGTGGGAGGTTAAAATTTCATGTTCTGAAGCTTTCCTGAAAAGTTATGGCACAATGCACAAAAACGCTTTTCAGCCTGAGATAAGGTGGGTTTCGGAACGCCAAACATAAAAGTGTTGATAACTTTGGAAAAACACTTCAGACAGCTTAGATTTGATGTGCAACTACTAGAAAGACCCTTTCTGCTATAGTGGGAGGTTAAAATTTCATGTTCTGAAGCTTCCCTGAAAAGTTATGGCACAATGCACAAAAACGCTTTTCAGCCTGAGATAAGGTGGGTTTCGGAACGCCAAACATAAAAGTGTTGATAACTTTCGAAAAACACTTCAGAGAGCTTAGATTTGATGTGCACCTACTAGAAAGACCCTTTCTGCTATAGTGGGAGGTTAAAATTTCATGTTCTGAAGCTTCCCTGAAAAGTTATGGCACAATGCGTAAAAACGCTTTTCAGCCTGAGATAAGGTGGGTTTCGGAACGCCAAACATAAAAGTGTTGATAACTTTGGAAAAACACTTCAGACAGTTTAGATTTGATGTGCAACTACTAGAAAGACCCTTTCTGCTATAGTGGGAGGTTAAAATTTCATGTTCTGAAGCTTTCCTGAAAAGTTATGGCACAATGCACAAAAACGCTTTTCAGCCTGAGATAAGGTGGGTTTCGGAACGCCAAACATAAAAGTGTTGATAACTTTGGAAAAACACTTCAGACAGCTTAGATTTGATGTGCAACTACTAGAAAGACCCTTTCTGCTATAGCGGGAGGTTAAAATTTCATGTTCTGAAGCTTCCCTGAAAAGTTATGGCACAATGCACAAAAACGCTTTTCAGCCAGAGATAAGGTGGGTTTCGGAACGCCAAACATAAAAGTGTTGATAACTTTCGAAAAACACTTCAGACAGCTTAGATTTGATGTGCGCCTACTAGAAAGACCCTTTCTGCTATAGTGGGAGGTTAAAATTTCATGTTCTGAAGCTTCCCTGAAAAGTTATGGCACAATGCGTAAAAACGCTTTTCAGCCTGAGATAAGGTGGGTTTCGGAACGCCAAACATAAAAGTGTTGATAACTTTGGAAAAACACTTCAGACAGTTTAGATTTGATGTGCAACTACTAGAAAGACCCTTTCTGCTATAGTGGAAGGTTAAAATTTCATGTTCTGAAGCTTCCCTGAAAAGTTATGGCACAATGCACAAAAACGCTTTTCAGCCTGAGATAAGGTGGGTTTCGGAACGCCAAACATAAAAGTGTTAATAACTTTGGAAAAACACTTCAGACAGTTTAGATTTGATGTGCAACTACTAGAAAGACCCTTTCTGCTATAGTGGGAGGTTAAAATTTCATGTTCTGAAGCTTCCCTGAAAAGTTATGGCACAATGCACAAAAACGCTTTTCAGCCTGAGATAAGGTGGGTTTCGGAACGCCAAACATAAAAGTGTTAATAACTTTGGAAAAACACTTCAGACAGTTTAGATTTGATGTGCAACTACTAGAAAGACCCTTTCTGCTATAGTGGGAGGTTAAAATTTCATGTTCTGAAGCTTTCCTGAAAAGTTATGGCACAATGCACAAAAACGCTTTTCAGCCTGAGATAAGGTGGGTTTCGGAACGCCAAACATAAAAGTGTTGATAACTTTCGAAAAACACTTCAGAGAGCTTAGATTTGATGTGCACCTACTAGAAAGACCCTTTCTGCTATAGTGGGAGGTTAAAATTTCATGTTCTGAAGCTTCCCTGAAAAGTTATGGCACAATGCGTAAAAACGCTTTTCAGCCTGAGATAAGGTGGGTTTCGGAACGCCAAACATAAAAGTGTTGATAACTTTGGAAAAACACTTCAGACAGTTTAGATTTGATGTGCAACTACTAGAAAGACCCTTTCTGCTATAGTGGGAGGTTAAAATTTCATGTTCTGAAGCTTCCCTGAAAAGTTATGGCACAATGCACAAAAACGCTTTTCAGCCTGAGATAAGGTGGGTTTCGGAACGCCAAACATAAAAGTGTTAATAACTTTGGAAAAACACTTCAGACAGTTTAGATTTGATGTGCAACTACTAGAAAGACCCTTTCTGCTAGAGTGGGAGGTTAAAATTTCATGTTCTGAAGCTTCCCTGAAAAGTTATGGCACAATGCACAAAAACGCTTTTCAGCCTGAGATAAGGTGGGTTTCGGAACGCCAAACATAAAAGTGTTGATAACTTTCGAAAAACACTTCAGACAGCTTAGATTTGATGTGCACCTACTAGAAAGACCCTTTCTGCTATAGTGGGAGGTTAAAATTTCATGTTCTGAAGCTTCCCTGAAAAGTTATGGCACAATGCGTAAAAACGCTTTTCAGCCTGAGATAAGGTGGGTTTCGGAACGCCAAACATAAAAGTGTTGATAACTTTGGAAAAACACTTCAGACAGTTTAGATTTGATGTGCAACTACTAGAAAGACCCTTTCTGCTATAGTGGGAGGTTAAAATTTCATGTTCTGAAGCTTCCCTGAAAAGTTATAGCACAATGCACAAAAACGCTTTTCAGCCTGAGATAAGGTGGGTTTCGGAACGCCAAACATAAAAGTGTTGATAACTTTCGAAAAACACTTCAGAGAGCTTAGATTTGATGTGCACCTACTAGAAAGACCCTTTCTGCTATAGTGGGAGGTTAAAATTTCATGTTCTGAAGCTTCCCTGAAAAGTTATGGCACAATGCGTAAAAACGCTTTTCAGCCTGAGATAAGGTGGGTTTCGGAACGCCAAACATAAAAGTGTTGATAACTTTGGAAAAACACTTCAGACAGTTTAGATTTGATGTGCAACTACTAGAAAGACCCTTTCTGCTATAGTGGGAGGTTAAAATTTCATGTTCTGAAGCTTTCCTGAAAAGTTATGGCACAATGCACAAAAACGCTTTTCAGCCTGAGATAAGGTGGGTTTCGGAACGCCAAACATAAAAGTGTTGATAACTTTGGAAAAACACTTCAGACAGCTTAGATTTGATGTGCAACTACTAGAAAGACCCTTTCTGCTATAGCGGGAGGTTAAAATTTCATGTTCTGAAGCTTCCCTGAAAAGTTATGGCACAATGCACAAAAACGCTTTTCAGCCAGAGATAAGGTGGGTTTCGGAACGCCAAACATAAAAGTGTTGATAACTTTCGAAAAACACTTCAGACAGCTTAGATTTGATGTGCGCCTACTAGAAAGACCCTTTCTGCTATAGTGGGAGGTTAAAATTTCATGTTCTGAAGCTTCCCTGAAAAGTTATGGCACAATGCGTAAAAACGCTTTTCAGCCTGAGATAAGGTGGGTTTCGGAACGCCAAACATAAAAGTGTTGATAACTTTGGAAAAACACTTCAGACAGTTTAGATTTGATGTGCAACTACTAGAAAGACCCTTTCTGCTATAGTGGAAGGTTAAAATTTCATGTTCTGAAGCTTCCCTGAAAAGTTATGGCACAATGCACAAAAACGCTTTTCAGCCTGAGATAAGGTGGGTTTCGGAACGCCAAACATAAAAGTGTTAATAACTTTGGAAAAACACTTCAGACAGTTTAGATTTGATGTGCAACTACTAGAAAGACCCTTTCTGCTATAGTGGGAGGTTAAAATTTCATGTTCTGAAGCTTCCCTGAAAAGTTATGGCACAATGCACAAAAACGCTTTTCAGCCTGAGATAAGGTGGGTTTCGGAACGCCAAACATAAAAGTGTTAATAACTTTGGAAAAACACTTCAGACAGTTTAGATTTGATGTGCAACTACTAGAAAGACCCTTTCTGCTATAGTGGGAGGTTAAAATTTCATGTTCTGAAGCTTTCCTGAAAAGTTATGGCACAATGCACAAAAACGCTTTTCAGCCTGAGATAAGGTGGGTTTCGGAACGCCAAACATAAAAGTGTTGATAACTTTCGAAAAACACTTCAGAGAGCTTAGATTTGATGTGCACCTACTAGAAAGACCCTTTCTGCTATAGTGGGAGGTTAAAATTTCATGTTCTGAAGCTTCCCTGAAAAGTTATGGCACAATGCGTAAAAACGCTTTTCAGCCTGAGATAAGGTGGGTTTCGGAACGCCAAACATAAAAGTGTTGATAACTTTGGAAAAACACTTCAGACAGTTTAGATTTGATGTGCAACTACTAGAAAGACCCTTTCTGCTATAGTGGGAGGTTAAAATTTCATGTTCTGAAGCTTCCCTGAAAAGTTATGGCACAATGCACAAAAACGCTTTTCAGCCTGAGATAAGGTGGGTTTCGGAACGCCAAACATAAAAGTGTTAATAACTTTGGAAAAACACTTCAGACAGTTTAGATTTGATGTGCAACTACTAGAAAGACCCTTTCTGCTAGAGTGGGAGGTTAAAATTTCATGTTCTGAAGCTTCCCTGAAAAGTTATGGCACAATGCACAAAAACGCTTTTCAGCCTGAGATAAGGTGGGTTTCGGAACGCCAAACATAAAAGTGTTGATAACTTTCGAAAAACACTTCAGACAGCTTAGATTTGATGTGCACCTACTAGAAAGACCCTTTCTGCTATAGTGGGAGGTTAAAATTTCATGTTCTGAAGCTTCCCTGAAAAGTTATGGCACAATGCGTAAAAACGCTTTTCAGCCTGAGATAAGGTGGGTTTCGGAACGCCAAACATAAAAGTGTTGATAACTTTGGAAAAACACTTCAGACAGTTTAGATTTGATGTGCAACTACTAGAAAGACCCTTTCTGCTATAGTGGGAGGTTAAAATTTCATGTTCTGAAGCTTCCCTGAAAAGTTATAGCACAATGCACAAAAACGCTTTTCAGCCTGAGATCAGGTGGGTTTCGGAACGCCAAACATAAAAGTGTTAATAACTTTGGAAAAACACTTCAGACAGTTTAGATTTGATGTGCAACTACTAGAAAGACCCTTTCTGCTACAGTGGGAGGTTAAAATTTCATGTTCTGAAGCTTCCCTGAAAAGTTATGGCACAATGCACAAAAACGCTTTTCAGCCTGAGATAAGGTGGGTTTCGGAACGCCAAACATAAAAGTGTTAATAACTTTGGAAAAACACTTCAGACAGTTTAGATTTGATGTGCAACTACTAGAAAGACCCTTTCTGCTATAGTGGGAGGTTAAAATTTCATGTTCTGAAGCTTTCCTGAAAAGTTATGGCACAATGCACAAAAACGCTTTTCCGCCTGAGATAAGGTGGGTTTCGGAACGCCAAACATAAAAGTGTTGATAACTTTGGAAAAACACTTCAGACAGCTTAGATTTGATGTGCAACTACTAGAAAGACCCTTTCTGCTATAGTGGGAGGTTAAAATTTCATGTTCTGAAGCTTCCCTGAAAAGTTATGGCACAATGCACAAAAACGCTTTTCAGCCAGAGATAAGGTGGGTTTCGGAACGCCAAACATAAAAGTGTTGATAACTTTCGAAAAACACTTCAGACAGCTTAGATTTGATGTGCGCCTACTAGAAAGACCCTTTCTGCTATAGTGGGAGGTTAAAATTTCATGTTCTGAAGCTTCCCTGAAAAGTTATGGCACAATGCGTAAAAACGCTTTTCAGCCTGAGATAAGGTGGGTTTCGGAACGCCAAACATAAAAGTGTTGATAACTTTGGAAAAACACTTCAGACAGTTTAGATTTGATGTGCAACTACTAGAAAGACCCTTTCTGCTATAGTGGAAGGTTAAAATTTCATGTTCTGAAGCTTCCCTGAAAAGTTATGGCACAATGCACAAAAACGCTTTTCAGCCTGAGATAAGGTGGGTTTCGGAACGCCAAACATAAAAGTGTTAATAACTTTGGAAAAACACTTCAGACAGTTTAGATTTGATGTGCAACTACTAGAAAGACCCTTTCTGCTATAGTGGGAGGTTAAAATTTCATGTTCTGAAGCTTCCCTGAAAAGTTATGGCACAATGCACAAAAACGCTTTTCAGCCTGAGATAAGGTGGGTTTCGGAACGCCAAACATAAAAGTGTTAATAACTTTGGAAAAACACTTCAGACAGTTTAGATTTGATGTGCAACTACTAGAAAGACCCTTTCTGCTATAGTGGGAGGTTAAAATTTCATGTTCTGAAGCTTTCCTGAAAAGTTATGGCACAATGCACAAAAACGCTTTTCAGCCTGAGATAAGGTGGGTTTCGGAACGCCAAACATAAAAGTGTTGATAACTTTCGAAAAACACTTCAGAGAGCTTAGATTTGATGTGCACCTACTAGAAAGACCCTTTCTGCTATAGTGGGAGGTTAAAATTTCATGTTCTGAAGCTTCCCTGAAAAGTTATGGCACAATGCGTAAAAACGCTTTTCAGCCTGAGATAAGGTGGGTTTCGGAACGCCAAACATAAAAGTGTTGATAACTTTGGAAAAACACTTCAGACAGTTTAGATTTGATGTGCAACTACTAGAAAGACCCTTTCTGCTATAGTGGGAGGTTAAAATTTCATGTTCTGAAGCTTCCCTGAAAAGTTATGGCACAATGCACAAAAACGCTTTTCAGCCTGAGATAAGGTGGGTTTCGGAATGCCAAACATAAAAGTGTTAATAACTTTGGAAAAACACTTCAGACAGTTTAGATTTGATGTGCAACTACTAGAAAGACCCTTTCTGCTATAGTGGGAGGTTAAAATTTCATGTTCTGAAGCTTTCCTGAAAAGTTATGGCACAATACACAAAAACGCTTTTCAGCCTGAGATAAGGTGGGTTTCGGAACGCCAAACATAAAAGTGTTGATAACTTTCGAAAAACACTTCAGAGAGCTTAGATTTGATGTGCACCTACTAGAAAGACCCATTCTGCTATAGTGGGAGGTTAAAATTTCATGTTCTGAAGCTTCCCTGAAAAGTTATGGCACAATGCGTAAAAACGCTTTTCAGCCTGAGATAAGGTGGGTTTCGGAACGCCAAACATAAAAGTGTTGATAACTTTGGAAAAACACTTCAGACAGTTTAGATTTGATGTGCAACTACTAGAAAGACCCTTTCTGCTATAGTGGGAGGTTAAAATTTCATGTTCTGAAGCTTTCCTGAAAAGTTATGGCACAATGCACAAAAACGCTTTTCAGCCTGAGATAAGGTGGGTTTCGGAACGCCAAACATAAAAGTGTTGATAACTTTGGAAAAACACTTCAGACAGCTTAGATTTGATGTGCAACTACTAGAAAGACCCTTTCTGCTATAGTGGGAGGTTGAAATTTCATGTTCTGAAGCTTCCCTGAAAAGTTATGGCACAATGCACAAAAACGCTTTTCAGCCTGAGATAAGGTGGGTTTCGGAACGCCAAACATAAAAGTGTTGATAACTTTGGAAAAACACTTCAGACAGCTTAGATTTGATGTGCACCTACTAGAAAGACCCTTTCTGCTATAGTGGGAGGTTAAAATTTCATGTTCTGAAGCTTCCCTGAAAAGTTATGGCACAATGCGTAAAAACGCTTTTCAGCCTGAGATAAGGTGGGTTTCGGAACGCCAAACATAAAAGTGTTGATAACTTTGGAAAAACACTTCAGACAGTTTAGATTTGATGTGCAACTACTAGAAAGACCCTTTCTGCTATAGTGGGAGGTTAAAATTTCATGTTCTGAAGCTTTCCTGAAAAGTTATGGCACAATGCACAAAAACGCTTTTCAGCCTGAGATAAGGTGGGTTTCGGAACGCCAAACATAAAAGTGTTGATAACTTTGGAAAAACACTTCAGACAGCTTAGATTTGATGTGCAACTACTAGAAAGACCCTTTCTGCTATAGTGGGAGGTTAAAATTTCATGTTCTGAAGCTTCCCTGAAAAGTTATGGCACAATGCACAAAAACGCTTTTCAGCCAGAGATAAGGTGGGTTTCGGAACGCCAAACATAAAAGTGTTGATAACTTTCGAAAAACACTTCAGACAGCTTAGATTTGATGTGCACCTACTAGAAAGACCCTTTCTGCTATAGGGCGAGGTTAAAATTTCATGTTCTGAAGCTTCCCTGAAAAGTTATGGCACAATGCGTAAAAACGCTTTTCAGCCTGAGATAAGGTGGGTTTCGGAACGCCAAACATAAAAGTGTTGATAACTTTGGAAAAACACTTCAGACAGTTTAGATTTGATGTGCAACTACTAGAAAGACCCTTTCTGCTATAGTGGGAGGTTAAAATTTCATGTTCTGAAGCTTCCCTGAAAAGTTATGGCACAATGCACAAAAACGCTTTTCAGCCTGAGATAAGGTGGGTTTCGGAACGCCAAACATAAAAGTGTTAATAACTTTGGAAAAACACTTCAGACAGTTTAGATTTGATGTGCAACTACTAGAAAGACCCTTTCTGCTATAGTGGGAGGTTAAAATTTCATGTTCTGAAGCTTTCCTGAAAAGTTATGGCACAATGCACAAAAACGCTTTTCAGCCTGAGATAAGGTGGGTTTCGGAACGCCAAACATAAAAGTGTTGATAACTTTCGAAAAACACTTCAGACAGTTTAGATTTGATGTGCAACTACTAGAAAGACCCTTTCTGCTATAGTGGGAGGTTAAAATTTCATGTTCTGAAGCTTTCCTGAAAAGTTATGGCACAATGCACAAAAACGCTTTTCAGCCTGAGATAAGGTGGGTTTCGGAACGCCAAACATAAAAGTGTTGATAACTTTTGAAAAACACTTCAGACAGCTTAGATTTGATGTGCAACTACTAGAAAGACCCTTTCTGCTATAGTGGGAGGTTAAAATTTCATGTTCTGAAGCTTCCCTGAAAAGTTATGGCACAATGCACAAAAACGCTTTTCAGCCTGAGATAAGGTGGGTTTCGGAAAGCCAAACATAAAAGTGTTGATAACTTTGGAAAAACACTTCAGACAGTTTAGATTTGATGTGCAACTACTAGAAAGACCCTTTCTGCTATAGTGGGAGGTTAAAATTTCATGTTCTGAAGCTTCCCTGAAAAGTTATGGCACAATGCACAAAAACGCTTTTCAGCCTGAGATAAGGTGGGTTTCGGAACGCCAAACATAAAAGTGTTGATAACTTTCGAAAAACACTTCAGAGAGCTTAGATTTGATGTGCACCTACTAGAAAGACCCTTTCTGCTATAGTGGGAGGTTAAAATTTCATGTTCTGAAGCTTCCGTGAAAAGTTATGGCACAATGCGTAAAAACGCTTTTCAGCCTGAGATAAGGTGGGTTTCGGAACGCCAAACATAAAAGTGTTGATAACTTTGGAAAAACACTTCAGACAGTTTAGATTTGATGTGCAACTACTAGAACGACCCTTTCTGCGATAGTGGGAGGTTAAAATTTCATGTTCTGAAGCTTTCCTGAAAAGTTATGGCACAATGCACAAAAACGCTTTTCAGCCTGAGATAAGGTGGGTTTCGGAACGCCAAACATAAAAGTGTTAATAACTTTTGAAAAACACTTCAGACAGCTTAGATTTGATGTGCAACTACTAGAAAGACCATTTCTGCTATAGTGGGAGGTTAAAATTTCATGTTCTGAAGCTTCCCTGAAAAGTTATGGCACAATGCACAAAAACGCTTTTCAGCCTGAGATAAGGTGGGTTTCGGAACGCCAAACATAAAAGTGTTGATAACTTTGGAAAAACACTTCAGACAGTTTAGATTTGATGTGCAACTACTAGAAAGACCCTTTCTGCTATAGTGGGAGGTTAAAATTTCATGTTCTGAAGCTTCCCTGAAAAGTTATGGCACAATGCACAAAAACGCTTTTCAGCCAGAGATAAGGTGGGTTTCGGAACGCAAAACATAAAAGTGTTAATAACTTTGGAAAAACACTTCAGACAGTTTAGATTTGATGTGCAACTACTAGAAAGACCCTTTCTGCTATAGTGGGAGGTTAAAATTTCATGTTCTGAAGCTTCCCTGAAAAGTTATGGCACAATGCACAAAAACGTTTTTCAGCCTGAGATAAGGTGGGTTTCGGAACGCCAAACATAAAAGTGTTGATAACTTTCGAAAAACACTTCAGAGAGCTTAGATTTGATCTGCACCTACTAGAAAGACCCTTTCTGCTATAGTGGGAGGTTAAAATTTCATGTTCTGAAGCTTCCCTGAAAAGTTATGGCACAATGCGTAAAAACGCTTTTCAGCCTGAGATAAGGTGGGTTTCGGAACGCCAAACATAAAAGTGTTGATAACTTCGGAAAAACACTTCAGACAGTTTAGATTTGATGTGCAACTACTAGAAAGACCCTTTCTGCTATAGTGGGAGGTTAAAATTTCATGTTCTGAAGCTTTCCTGAAAAGTTATGGCACAATGCACAAAAACGCTTTTCAGCCTGAGATAAGGTGGGTTTCGGAACGCCAAACATAAAAGTGTTGATAACTTTTGAAAAACACTTCAGACAGCTTAGATTTGATGTGCAACTACTAGAAAGACCCTTTCTGCTATAGTGGGAGGTTAAAATTTCATGTTCTGAAGCTTCCCTGAAAAGTTATGGCACAATGCACAAAAACGCTTTTCAGCCTGAGATAAGGTGGGTTTCGGAACGCCAAACATAAAAGTGTTGATAACTTTCGAAAAACACTTCAGAGAGCTTAGATTTGATGTGCACCTACTAGAAAGACCCTTTCTGCTATAGTGGGAGGTTAAAATTTCATGTTCTGAAGCTTCCCTGAAAAGTTATGGCACAATGCGTAAAAACGCTTTTCAGCCTGAGATAAGGTGGGTTTCGGAACGCCAAACATAAAAGTGTTGATAACTTTGGAAAAACACTTCAGACAGTTTAGATTTGGTGTGCAACTACTAGAAAGACCCTTTCTGCTATAGTGGGAGGTTAAAATTTCATGTTCTGAAGCTTCCCTGAAAAGTTATGGCGCAATGCACAAAAACGCTTTTCAGCCTGAGATAAGGTGGGTTTCGGAACGCCAAACATAAAAGTGTTGATAACTTTCGAAAAACACTTCAGACAGCTTAGATTTGATGTGCACCTACTAGAAAGACCCTTTCTGCTATAGTGGGAGGTTAAAATTTCATGTTCAGAAGCTTCCCTGAAAAGTTATGGCACAATGCGTAAAAACGCTTTTCAGCCTGAGATAAGGTGGGTTTCGGAACGCCAAACATAAAAGTGTTGATAACTTTTGAAAAACACTTCAGACAGCTTAGATTTGATGTGCAACTACTAGAAAGACCCTTTCTGCTATAGTGGGAGGTTAAAATTTCATGTTCTGAAGCTTCCCTGAAAAGTTATGGCACAATGCACAAAAACGCTTTTCAGCCTGAGATAAGGTGGGTTTCGGAACGCCAAACATAAAAGTGTTAATAACTTTGGAAAAACACTTCAGACAGTTTAGATTTGATGTGCAACAACTAGAAAGACCCTTTCTGCTATAGTGGGAGGTTAAAATTTCATGTTCTGAAGCTTTCCTGAAAAGTTATGGCACAATGCACAAAAACGCTTTTCAGCCTGAGATAAGGTGGGTTTCGGAACGCCAAACATAAAAGTGTTGATAACTTTCGAAAAACACTTCAGAGAGCTTAGATTTGATGTGCACCTACTAGAAAGACCCTTTCTGCTATAGTGGGAGGTTAAAATTTCATGTTCTGATGCTTCCCTGAAAAGTTATGGCACAATGCGTAAAAACGCTTTTCAGCCTGAGATAAGGTGGGTTTCGGAACGCCAAACATAAAAGTGTTGATAACTTTGGAAAAACACTTCAGACAGTTTAGATTTGATGTGCAACTACTAGAAAGACCCTTTCTGCTATAGTGGGAGGTTAAAATTTCATGTTCTGAAGCTTCCCTGAAAAGTTATGGCACAATGCACAAAAACGCTTTTCAGCCTGAGATAAGGTGGGTTTCGGAACGCCAAACATAAAAGTGTTGATAACTTTCGAAAAACACTTCAGACAGCTTAGATTTGATGTGCACCTACTAGAAAGACCCTTTCTGCTATAGTGGGAGGTTAAAATTTCATGTTCTGAAGCTTCCCTGAAAAGTTATGGCACAATGCGTAAAAACGCTTTTCAGCCTGAGATAAGGTGGGTTTCGGAACGCCAAACATAAAAGTGTTGATAACTTTGGAAAAACACTTCAGACAGTTTAGATTTGATGTGCAACTACTAGAAAGACCCTTTCTGCTATAGTGGGAGGTTAAAATTTCATGTTCTGAAGCTTCCCTGAAAAGTTATGGCACAATGCACAAAAACGCTTTTCAGCCTGAGATAAGGTGGGTTTCGGAACGCCAAACATAAAAGTGTTAATAACTTTGGAAAAACACTTCAGACAGTTTAGATTTGATGTGCAACTACTAGAAAGACCCTTTCTGCTATAGTGGGAGGTTAAAATTTCATGTTCTGAAGCTTCCCTGAAAAGTTATGGCACAATGCACAAAAACGCTTTTCAGCCTGAGATAAGGTGGGTTTCGGAACGCCAAACATAAAAGTGTTAATAACTTTGGAAAAACACTTCAGACAGTTTAGATTTGATGTGCAACTACTAGAAAGACCCTTTCTGCTATAGTGGGAGGTTAAAATTTCATGTTCTGAAGCTTTCCTGAAAAGTTATGGCACAATGCACAAAAACGCTTTTCAGCCTGAGATAAGGTGGGTTTCGGAACGCCAAACATAAAAGTGTTGATAACTTTCGAAAAACACTTCAGAGAGCTTAGATTTGATGTGCACCTACTAGAAAGACCCTTTCTGCTATAGTGGGAGGTTAAAATTTCATGTTCTGAAGCTTCCCTGAAAAGTTATGGCACAATGCGTAAAAACGCTTTTCAGCCTGAGATAAGGTGGGTTTCGGAACGCCAAACATAAAAGTGTTGATAACTTTGGAAAAACACTTCAGACAGTTTAGATTTGATGTGCAACTACTAGAAAGACCCTTTCTGCTATAGTGGGAGGTTAAAATTTCATGTTCTGAAGCTTTCCTGAAAAGTTATGGCACAATGCACAAAAACGCTTTTCAGCCTGAGATAAGGTGGGTTTCGGAACGCCAAACATAAAAGTGTTGATAACTTTTGAAAAACACTTTAGACAGCTTAGATTTGATGTGCAACTACTAGAAAGACCCTTTCTGCTATAGTGGGAGGTTAAAATTTCATGTTCTGAAGCTTCCCTGAAAAGTTATGGCACAATGCACAAAAACGCTTTTCAGCCTGAGATAAGGTGGGTTTCGGAACGCCAAACATAAAAGTGTTAATAACTTTGGAAAAACACTTCAGACAGTTTAGATTTGATGTGCAACTACTAGAAAGACCCTTTCTGCTATAGTGGGAGGTTAAAATTTCATGTTCTGAAGCTTTCCTGAAAAGTTATGGCACAATGCACAAAAACGCTTTTCAGCCTGAGATAAGGTGGGTTTCGGAACGCCAAACATAAAAGTGTTGATAACTTTCGAAAAACACTTCAGAGAGCTTAGATTTGATGTGCACCTACTAGAAAGACCCTTTCTGCTATAGTGGGAGGTTAAAATTTCATGTTCTGAAGCTTCCCTGAAAAGTTATGGCACAATGCGTAAAAACGCTTTTCAGCCTGAGATAAGGTGGGTTTCGGAACGCCAAACATAAAAGTGTTGATAACTTTGGAAAAACACTTCAGACAGTTTAGATTTGATGTGCAACTACTAGAAAGACCCTTTCTGCTATAGTGGGAGGTTAAAATTTCATGTTCTGAAGCTTTCCTGAAAAGTTATGGCACAATGCACAAAAACGCTTTTCAGCCTGAGATAAGGTGGGTTTCGGAACGCCAAACATAAAAGTGTTGATAACTTTTGAAAAACACTTTAGACAGCTTAGATTTGATGTGCAACTACTAGAAAGACCCTTTCTGCTATAGTGGGAGGTTAAAATTTCATGTTCTGAAGCTTCCCTGAAAAGTTATGGCACAATGCACAAAAACGCTTTTCAGCCTGAGATAAGGTGGGTTTCGGAAAGCCAAACATAAAAGTGTTGATAACTTTGGAAAAACACTTCAGACAGTTTAGATTTGATGTGCAACTACTAGAAAGACCCTTTCTGCTATAGTGGGAGGTTAAAATTTCATGTTCTGAAGCTTCCCTGAAAAGTTATGGCACAATGCACAAAAACGCTTTTCAGCCTGAGATAAGGTGGGTTTCGGAACGCCAAACATAAAAGTGTTAATAACTTTGGAAAAACACTTCAGACAGTTTAGATTTGATGTGCAACTACTAGAAAGACCCTTTCTGCTATAGTGGGAGGTTAAAATTTCATGTTCTGAAGCTTCCCTGAAAAGTTATGGCACAATGCACAAAAACGCTTTTCAGCCTGAGATAAGGTGGGTTTCGGAACGCCAAACATAAAAGTGTTGATAACTTTCGAAAAACACTTCAGAGAGCTTAGATTTGATGTGCAACTACTAGAAAGACCCTTTCTGCTATAGTGGGAGGTTAAAATTTCATGTTCTGAAGCTTCCCTGAAAAGTTATGGCACAATGCGTAAAAACGCTTTTCAGCCTGAGATAAGGTGGGTTTCGGAACGCCAAACATAAAAGTGTTGATAACTTTGGAAAAACACTTCAGACAGTTTAGATTTGATGTGCAACTACTAGAAAGACCCTTTCTGCTATAGTGGGAGGTTAAAATTTCATGTTCTGAAGCTTCCCTGAAAAGGTATGGCACAATGCGTAAAAACGCTTTTCAGCCTGAGATAAGGTGGGTTTCGGAACGCCAAACATAAAAGTGTTGATAACTTTGGAAAAACACTTCAGACAGTTTAGATTTGATGTGCAACTACTAGAAAGACCCTTTCTGCTATAGTGGGAGGTTAAAATTTCATGTTCTGAAGCTTCCCTGAAAAGTTATGGCACAATGCACAAAAACGCTTTTCAGCCTGAGATAAGGTGGGTTTCGGAACGCCAAACATAAAAGTGTTAATAACTTTGGAAAAACACTTCAGACAGTTTAGATTTGATGTGCAACTACTAGAAAGACCCTTTCTGCTATAGTGGGAGGTTAAAATTTCATGTTCTGAAGCTTCCCTGAAAAGTTATGGCACAATGCACAAAAACGCTTTTCAGCCTGAGATAAGGTGGGTTTCGGAACGCCAAAAATAAAAGTGTTAATAACTTTGGAAAAACACTTCAGACAGTTTAGATTTGATGTGCAACTACTAGAAAGACCCTTTCTGCTATAGTGGGAGGTTAAAATTTCATGTTCTGAAGCTTCCCTGAAAAGTTATGGCACAATGCACAAAAACGCTTTTCAGCCTGAGATAAGGTGGGTTTCGGAACGCCAAAACTTAAAAGTGTTAATAACTTTGGAAAAACACTTCAGACAGTTTAGATTTGATGTGCAACTACTAGAAAGACCCTTTCTGCTATAGTGGGAGGTTAAAATTTCATGTTCTGAAGCTTCCCTGAAAAGTTATGGCACAATGCACAAAAACGCTTTTCAGCCTGAGATAAGGTGGGTTTCGGAACGCCAAACATAAAAGTGTTGATAACTTTGGAAAAACACTTCAGACAGCTTAGATTTGATGTGCAACTACTAGAAAGACCCTTTCTGCTATAGTGGGAGGTTAAAATTTCATGTTCTGAAGCTTCCCTGAAAAGTTATGGCACAATGCACAAAAACGCTTTTCAGCCTGAGATAAGGTGGGTTTCGGAACGCCAAACATAAAAGTGTTGATAACTTTCGAAAAACACTTCAGACAGCTTAGATTTGATGTGCACCTACTAGAAAGACCCTTTCTGCTATAGTGGGAGGTTAAAATTTCATGTTCTGAAGCTTCCCTGAAAAGTTATGGCACAATGCGTAAAAACGCTTTTCAGCCTGAGATAAGGTGGGTTTCGGAACGCCAAACATAAAAGTGTTGATAACTTTTGAAAAACACTTCAGACAGCTTAGATTTGATGTGCAACTACTAGAAAGACCATTTCTGCTATAGTGGGAGGTTAAAATTTCATGTTCTGAAGCTTCCCTGAAAAGTTATGGCACAATGCACAAAAACGCTTTTCAGCCTGAGATAAGGTGGGTTTCGGAACGCCAAACATAAAAGTGTTGATAACTTTGGAAAAACACTTCAGACAGTTTAGATTTGATGTGCAACTACTAGAAAGACCCTTTCTGCTATAGTGCGAGGTTAAAATTTCATGTTCTGAAGCTTCCCTGAAAAGTTATGGCACAATGCACAAAAACGCTTTTCAGCCTGAGATAAGGTGGGTTTCGGAACGCCAAACATAAAAGTGTTAATAACTTTGGAAAAACACTTCAGACAGTTTAGATTTGATGTGCAACTACTAGAAAGACCCTTTCTGCTATAGTGGGAGGTTAAAATTTCATGTTCTGAAGCTTCCCTGAAAAGTTATGGCACAATGCACAAAAACGCTTTTCAGCCTGAGATAAGGTGGGTTTCGGAACGCCAAACATAAAAGTGTTGATAACTTTCGAAAAACACTTCAGAGAGCTTAGATTTGATGTGCACCTACTAGAAAGACCCTTTCTGCTATAGTGGGAGGTTAAAATTTCATGTTCTGAAGCTTCCCTGAAAAGTTATGGCACAATGCGTAAAAACGCTTTTCAGCCTGAGATAAGGTGGGTTTCGGAACGCCAAACATAAAAGTGTTGATAACTTTGGAAAAACACTTCAGACAGTTTAGATTTGATGTGCAACTACTAGAAAGACCCTTTCTGCTATAGTGGGAGGTTAAAATTTCATGTTCTGAAGCTTCCCTGAAAAGGTATGGCACAATGCGTAAAAACGCTTTTCAGCCTGAGATAAGGTGGGTTTCGGAACGCCAAACATAAAAGTGTTGATAACTTTGGAAAAACACTTCAGACAGTTTAGATTTGATGTGCAACTACTAGAAAGACCCTTTCTGCTATAGTGGGAGGTTAAAATTTCATGTTCTGAAGCTTCCCTGAAAAGTTATGGCACAATGCACAGAAACGCTTTTCAGCCTGAGATAAGGTGGGTTTCGGAACGCCAAACATAAAAGTGTTAATAACTTTGGAAAAACACTTCAGACAGTTTAGATTTGATGTGCAACTACTAGAAAGACCCTTTCTGCTATAGTGGGAGGTTAAAATTTCATGTTCTGAAGCTTCCCTGAAAAGTTATGGCACAATGCACAAAAACGCTTTTCAGCCTGAGATAAGGTGGGTTTCGGAACGCCAAAAATAAAAGTGTTAATAACTTTGGAAAAACACTTCAGACAGTTTAGATTTGATGTGCAACTACTAGAAAGACCCTTTCTGCTATAGTGGGAGGTTAAAATTTCATGTTCTGAAGCTTCCCTGAAAAGTTATGGCACAATGCACAAAAACGCTTTTCAGCCTGAGATAAGGTGGGTTTCGGAACGCCAAAACTTAAAAGTGTTAATAACTTTGGAAAAACACTTCAGACAGTTTAGATTTGATGTGCAACTACTAGAAAGACCCTTTCTGCTATAGTGGGAGGTTAAAATTTCATGTTCTGAAGCTTCCCTGAAAAGTTATGGCACAATGCACAAAAACGCTTTTCAGCCTGAGATAAGGTGGGTTTCGGAACGCCAAACATAAAAGTGTTGATAACTTTCGAAAAACACTTCAGACAGCTTAGATTTGATGTGCAACTACTAGAAAGACCCTTTCTGCTATAGTGGGAGGTTAAAATTTCATGTTCTGAAGCTTCCCTGAAAAGTTATGGCACAATGCACAAAAACGCTTTTCAGCCTGAGATAAGGTGGGTTTCGGAACGCCAAACATAAAAGTGTTGATAACTTTGGAAAAACACTTCAGACAGCTTAGATTTGATGTGCAACTACTAGAAAGACCCTTTCTGCTATAGTGGGAGGTTAAAATTTCATGTTCTGAAGCTTCCCTGAAAAGTTATGGCACAATGCACAAAAACGCTTTTCAGCCTGAGATAAGGTGGGTTTCGGAACGCCAAACATAAAAGTGTTGATAACTTTTGAAAAACACTTCAGACAGCTTAGATTTGATGTGCAACTACTAGAAAGACCATTTCTGCTATAGTGGGAGGTTAAAATTTCATGTTCTGAAGCTTCCCTGAAAAGTTATGGCACAATGCACAAAAACGCTTTTCAGCCTGAGATAAGGTGGGTTTCGGAACGCCAAACATAAAAGTGTTGATAACTTTGGAAAAACACTTCAGACAGTTTAGATTTGATGTGCAACTACTAGAAAGACCCTTTCTGCTATAGTGCGAGGTTAAAATTTCATGTTCTGAAGCTTCCCTGAAAAGTTATGGCACAATGCACAAAAACGCTTTTGAGCCTGAGATAAGGTGGGTTTCGGAACGCCAAACATAAAAGTGTTAATAACTTTGGAAAAACACTTCAGACAGTTTAGATTTGATGTGCAACTACTAGAAAGACCCTTTCTGCTATAGTGGGAGGTTAAAATTTCATGTTCTGAAGCTTCCCTGAAAAGTTATGGCACAATGCACAAAAACGCTTTTCAGCCTGAGATAAGGTGGGTTTCGGAACGCCAAACATAAAAGTGTTGATAACTTTCGAAAAACACTTCAGAGAGCTTAGATTTGATGTGCACCTACTAGAAAGACCCTTTCTGCTATAGTGGGAGGTTAAAATTTCATGTTCTGAAGCTTCCCTGAAAAGTTATGGCACAATGCGTAAAAACGCTTTTCAGCCTGAGATAAGGTGGGTTTCGGAACGCCAAACATAAAAGTGTTGATAACTTTGGAAAAACACTTCAGACAGTTTAGATTTGATGTGCAACTACTAGAAAGACCCTTTCTGCTATAGTGGGAGGTTAAAATTTCATGTTCTGAAGCTTCCCTGAAAAGGTATGGCACAATGCGTAAAAACGCTTTTCAGCCTGAGATAAGGTGGGTTTCGGAACGCCAAACATAAAAGTGTTGATAACTTTGGAAAAACACTTCAGACAGTTTAGATTTGATGTGCAACTACTAGAAAGACCCTTTCTGCTATAGTGGGAGGTTAAAATTTCATGTTCTGAAGCTTCCCTGAAAAGTTATGGCACAATGCACAGAAACGCTTTTCAGCCTGAGATAAGGTGGGTTTCGGAACGCCAAAAATAAAAGTGTTAATAACTTTGGAAAAACACTTCAGACAGTTTAGATTTGATGTGCAACTACTAGAAAGACCCTTTCTGCTATAGTGGGAGGTTAAAATTTCATGTTCTGAAGCTTCCCTGAAAAGTTATGGCAGAATGCACAAAAACGCTTTTCAGCCTGAGATAAGGTGGGTTTCGGAACGCCAAAACTTAAAAGTGTTAATAACTTTGGAAAAACACTTCAGACAGTTTAGATTTGATGTGCAACTACTAGAAAGACCCTTTCTGCTATAGTGGGAGGTTAAAATTTCATGTTCTGAAGCTTCCCTGAAAAGTTATGGCACAATGCACAAAAACGCTTTTCAGCCTGAGATAAGGTGGGTTTCGGAACGCCAAACATAAAAGTGTTGATAACTTTGGAAAAACACTTCAGACAGCTTAGATTTGATGTGCAACTACTAGAAAGACCCTTTCTGCTATAGTGGGAGGTTAAAATTTCATGTTCTGAAGCTTCCCTGAAAAGTTATGGCACAATGCACAAAAACGCTTTTCAGCCTGAGATAAGGTGGGTTTCGGAACGCCAAACATAAAAGTGTTGATAACTTTCGAAAAACACTTCAGACAGCTTAGATTTGATGTGCACCTACTAGAAAGACCCTTTCTGCTATAGTGGGAGGTTAAAATTTCATGTTCTGAAGCTTCCCTGAAAAGTTATGGCACAATGCGTAAAAACGCTTTTCAGCCTGAGATAAGGTGGGTTTCGGAACGCCAAACATAAAAGTGTTGATAACTTTTGAAAAACACTTCAGACAGCTTAGATTTGATGTGCAACTACTAGAAAGACCATTTCTGCTATAGTGGGAGGTTAAAATTTCATGTTCTGAAGCTTCCCTGAAAAGTTATGGCACAATGCACAAAAACGCTTTTCAGCCTGAGATAAGGTGGGTTTCGGAACGCCAAACATAAAAGTGTTGATAACTTTGGAAAAACACTTCAGACAGTTTAGATTTGATGTGCAACTACTAGAAAGACCCTTTCTGCTATAGTGCGAGGTTAAAATTTCATGTTCTGAAGCTTCCCTGAAAAGTTATGGCACAATGCACAAAAACGCTTTTCAGCCTGAGATAAGGTGGGTTTCGGAACGCCAAACATAAAAGTGTTAATAACTTTGGAAAAACACTTCAGACAGTTTAGATTTGATGTGCAACTACTAGAAAGACCCTTTCTGCTATAGTGGGAGGTTAAAATTTCATGTTCTGAAGCTTCCCTGAAAAGTTATGGCACAATGCACAAAAACGCTTTTCAGCCTGAGATAAGGTGGGTTTCGGAACGCCAAACATAAAAGTGTTGATAACTTTCGAAAAACACTTCAGAGAGCTTAGATTTGATGTGCACCTACTAGAAAGACCCTTTCTGCTATAGTGGGAGGTTAAAATTTCATGTTCTGAAGCTTCCCTGAAAAGTTATGGCACAATGCGTAAAAACGCTTTTCAGCCTGAGATAAGGTGGGTTTCGGAACGCCAAACATAAAAGTGTTGATAACTTTGGAAAAACACTTCAGACAGTTTAGATTTGATGTGCAACTACTAGAAAGACCCTTTCTGCTATAGTGGGAGGTTAAAATTTCATGTTCTGAAGCTTTCCTGAAAAGTTATGGCACAATGCACAAAAACGCTTTTCAGCCTGAGATAAGGTGGGTTTCGGAACGCCAAACATAAAAGTGTTGATAACTTTTGAAAAACACTTCAGACAGCTTAGATTTGATGTGCAACTACTAGAAAGACCCTTTCTGCTATAGTGGGAGGTTAAAATTTCATGTTCTGAAGCTTCCCTGAAAAGTTATGGCACAATGCACAAAAACGCTTTTCAGCCTGAGATAAGGTGGGTTTCGGAACGCCAAACATAAAAGTGTTGATAACTTTGGAAAAACACTTCAGACAGCTTAGATTTGATGTGCAACTACTAGAAAGACCCTTTCTGCTATAGTGGGAGGTTACAATTTCATGTTCTGAAGCTTCCCTGAAAAGTTATGGCACAATGCACAAAAACGCTTTTTAGCCTGAGATAAGGTGGGTTTCGGAACGCCAAACATAAAAGTGTTAATAACTTCGGAAAAACACTTCAGACAGTTTAGATTTGATGTGCAACTACTAGAAAGACCCTTTCTGCTATAGTGGGAGGTTAAAATTTCATGTTCTGAAGCTTCCCTGAAAAGTTATGGCACAATGCACAAAAACGCTTTTCAGCCTGAGATAAGGTGGGTTTCGGAACGCCAAAAATAAAAGTGTTAATAACTTTGGAAAAACACTTCAGACAGTTTAGATTTGATGTGCAACTACTAGAAAGACCCTTTCTGCTATAGTGGGAGGTTAAAATTTCATGTTCTGAAGCTTCCCTGAAAAGTTATGGCACAATGCACAAAAACGCTTTTCAGCCTGAGATAAGGTGGGTTTCGGAACGCCAAACATAAAAGTGTTAATAACTTTGGAAAAACACTTCAGACAGTTTAGATTTGATGTGCAACTACTAGAAAGACCCTTTCTGCTACAGTGGGAGGTTAAAATTTCATGTTCTGAAGCTTCCCTGAAAAGTTATGGCACAATGCACAAAAACGCTTTTCAGCCTGAGATAAGGTGGGTTTCGGAACGCCAAACATAAAAGTGTTGATAACTTTGGAAAAACACTTCAGACAGCTTAGATTTGATGTGCAACTACTAGAAAGACCCTTTCTGCTATAGTGGGAGGTTAAAATTTCATGTTCTGAAGCTTCCCTGAAAAGTTATGGCACAATGCACAAAAACGCTTTTCAGCCTGAGATAAGGTGGGTTTCGGGACGCCAAACATAAAAGTGTTGATAACTTTCGAAAAACACTTCAGACAGCTTAGATTTGATGTGCACCTACTAGAAAGACCCTTTCTGCTATAGTGGGAGGTTAAAATTTCATGTTCTGAAGCTTCCCTGAAAAGTTATGGCACAATGCGTAAAAACGCTTTTCAGCCTGAGATAAGGTGGGTTTCGGAACGCCAAACATAAAAGTGTTGATAACTTTTGAAAAACACTTCAGACAGCTTAGATTTGATGTGCAACTACTAGAAAGACCATTTCTGCTATAGTGGGAGGTTAAAATTTCATGTTCTGAAGCTTCCCTGAAAAGTTATGGCACAATGCACAAAAACGCTTTTCAGCCTGAGATAAGGTGGGTTTCGGAACGCCAAACATAAAAGTGTTGATAACTTTGGAAAAACACTTCAGACAGTTTAGATTTGATGTGCAACTACTAGAAAGACCCTTTCTGCTATAGTGGGAGGTTAAAATTTCATGTTCTGAAGCTTCCCTGAAAAGTTATGGCACAATGCACAAAAACGCTTTTCAGCCTGAGATAAGGTGGGTTTCGGAACGCCAAACATAAAAGTGTTGATAACTTTCGAAAAACACTTCAGAGAGCTTAGATTTGATGTGCACCTACTAGAAAGACCCTTTCTGCTATAGTGGGAGGTTAAAATTTCATGTTCTGAAGCTTCCCTGAAAAGTTATGGCACAATGCGTAAAAACGCTTTTCAGCCTGAGATAAGGTGGGTTTCGGAACGCCAAACATAAAAGTGTTGATAACTTTGGAAAAACACTTCAGACAGTTTAGATTTGATGTGCAACTACTAGAAAGACCCTTTCTGCTATAGTGGGAGGTTAAAATTTCATGTTCTGAAGCTTTCCTGAAAAGTTATGGCACAATGCACAAAAACGCTTTTCAGCCTGAGATAAGGTGGGTTTCGGAACGCCAAACATAAAAGTGTTGATAACTTTTGAAAAACACTTCAGACAGCTTAGATTTGATGTGCAACTACTAGAAAGACCCTTTCTGCTATAGTGGGAGGTTAAAATTTCATGTTCTGAAGCTTCCCTGAAAAGTTATGGCACAATGCACAAAAACGCTTTTCAGCCTGAGATAAGGTGGTTTTCGGAACGCCAAACATAAAAGTGTTGATAACTTTGGAAAAACACTTCAGACAGCTTAGATTTGATGTGCAACTACTAGAAAGACCCTTTCTGCTATAGTGGGAGGTTAAAATTTCATGTTCTGAAGCTTCCCTGAAAAGTTATGGCACAATGCACAAAAACGCTTTTTAGCCTGAGATAAGGTGGGTTTCGGAACGCCAAACATAAAAGTGTTGATAACTTTCGAAAAACACTTCAGACAGCTTAGATTTGATGTGCACCTACTAGAAAGACCCTTTCTGCTATAGTGGGAGGTTAAAATTTCATGTTCTGAAGCTTCCCTGAAAAGTTATGGCACAATGCGTAAAAACGCTTTTCAGCCTGAGATAAGGTGGGTTTCGGAACGCCAAACATAAAAGTGTTGATAACTTTTGAAAAACACCTCAGACAGCTTAGATTTGATGTGCAACTACTAGAAAGACCATTTCTGCTATAGTGGGAGGTTAAAATTTCATGTTCTGAAGCTTCCCTGAAAAGTTATGGCACAATGCACAAAAACGCTTTTCAGCCTGAGATAAGGTGGGTTTCGGAACGCCAAACATAAAAGTGTTGATAACTTTGGAAAAACACTTCAGACAGTTTAGATTTGATGTGCAACTACTAGAAAGACCCTTTCTGCTATAGTGGGAGGTTAAAATTTCATGTTCTGAAGCTTCCCTGAAAAGTTATGGCACAATGCACAAAAACGCTTTTCAGCCTGAGATAAGGTGGGTTTCGGAACGCCAAACATAAAAGTGTTGATAACTTTCGAAAAACACTTCAGAGAGCTTAGATTTGATGTGCACCTACTAGAAAGACCCTTTCTGCTATAGTGGGAGGTTAAAATTTCATGTTCTGAAGCTTCCCTGAAAAGTTATGGCACAATGCGTAAAAACGCTTTTCAGCCTGAGATAAGGTGGGTTTCGGAACGCCAAACATAAAAGTGTTGATAACTTTGGAAAAACACTTCAGACAGTTTAGATTTGATGGGCAACTACTAGAAAGACCCTTTCTGCTATAGTGGGAGGTTAAAATTTCATGTTCTGAAGCTTTCCTGAAAAGTTATGGCACAATGCACAAAAACGCTTTTCAGCCTGAGATAAGGTGGGTTTCGGAACGCCAAACATAAAAGTGTCGATAACTTTTGAAAAACACTTCAGACAGCTTAGATTTGATGTGCAACTACTAGAAAGACCCTTTCTGCTATAGTGGGAGGTTAAAATTTCATGTTCTGAAGCTTCCCTGAAAAGTTATGGCACAATGCACAAAAACGCTTTTCAGTCTGAGATAAGGTGGGTTTCGGAACGCCAAACATAAAAGTGTTGATAACTTTGGAAAAACACTTCAGACAGTTTAGATTTGATGTGCAACTACTAGAAAGACCCTTCTTGCTATAGTGGGAGGTTAAAATTTCATGTTCTGAAGCTTCCCTGAAAAGTTATGGCACAATGCGTAAAAACGCTTTTCAGCCTGAGATAAGGTGGGTTTCGGAACGCCAAACATAAAAGTGTTGATAACTTTTGAAAAACACTTCAGACAGCTTAGATTTGATGTGCAACTACTAGAAAGACCATTTCTGCTATAGTGGGAGGTTAAAATTTCATGTTCTGAAGCTTCCCTGAAAAGTTATGGCACAATGCACAAAAACGCTTTTCAGCCTGAGATAAGGTGGGTTTCGGAACGCCAAACATAAAAGTGTTGATAACTTTGGAAAAACACTTCAGACAGTTTAGATTTGATGTGCAACTACGAGAAAGACCCTTTCTGCTATAGTGGGAGGTTAAAATTTCATGTTCTGAAGCTTCCCTGAAAAGTTATGGCACAATGCACAAAAACGCTTTTCAGCCTGAGATAAGGTGGGTTTCGGAACGCCAAACATAAAAGTGTTAATAACTTTGGAAAAACACTTCAGACAGTTTAGATTTGATGTGCAACTACTAGAAAGACCCTTTCTGCTATAGTGGGAGGTTAAAATTTCATGTTCTGAAGCTTTCCTGAAAAGTTATGGCACAATGCACAAAAACGCTTTTCAGCCTGAGATAAGGTGGGTTTCGGAACGCCAAACATAAAAGTGTTGATAACTTTTGAAAAACACTTTAGACAGCTTAGATTTGATGTGCAACTACTAGAAAGACCCTTTCTGCTATAGTGGGAGGTTAAAATTTCATGTTCTGAAGCTTCCCTGAAAAGTTATGGCACAATGCACAAAAACGCTTTTCAGCCTGAGATAAGGTGGGTTTCGGAACGCCAAACATAAAAGTGTTGATAACTTTGGAAAAACACTTCAGACAGTTTAGATTTGATGTGCAACTACTAGAAAGACCCTTTCTGCTATAGTGGGAGGTTAAAATTTCATGTTCTGAAGCTTCCCTGAAAAGTTATGGCACAATGCACAAAAACGCTTTTCAGCCTGAGATAAGGTGGGTTTCGGAACGCCAAACATAAAAGTGTTAATAACTTTGGAAAAACACTTCAGACAGTTTAGATTTGATGTGCAACTACTAGAAAGACCCTTTCTGCTATAGTGGGAGGTTAAAATTTCATGTTCTGAAGCTTCCCTGAAAAGTTATGGCACAATGCACAAAAACGCTTTTCAGCCTGAGATAAGGTGGGTTTCGGAACGCCAAACATAAAAGTGTTGATAACTTTCGAAAAACACTTCAGAGAGCTTAGATTTGATGTGCACCTACTAGAAAGACCCTTTCTGCTATAGTGGGAGGTTAAAATTTCATGTTCTGAAGCTTCCCTGAAAAGTTATGGCACAATGCGTAAAAACGCTTTTCAGCCTGAGATAAGGTGGGTTTCGGAACGCCAAACATAAAAGTGTTGATAACTTTGGAAAAACACTTCAGACAGTTTAGATTTGATGTGCAACTACTAGAAAGACCCTTTCTGCTATAGTGGGAGGTTAAAATTTCATGTTCTGAAGCTTTCCTGAAAAGTTATGGCACAATGCACAAAAACGCTTTTCAGCCTGAGATAAGGTGGGTTTCGGAACGCCAAACATAAAAGTGTTGATAACTTTGGAAAAACACTTCAGACAGTTTAGATTTGATGTGCAACTACTAGAACGACCCTTTCTGCTATAGTGGGAGGTTAAAATTTCATGTTCTGAAGCTTTCCTGAAAAGTTATGGCACAATGCACAAAAACGCTTTTCAGCCTGAGATAAGGTGGGTTTCGGAACGCCAAACATAAAAGTGTTAATAACTTTGGAAAAACACTTCAGACAGTTTAGATTTGATGTGCAACTACTAGAAAGACCCTTTCTGCTATAGTGGGAGGTTAAAATTTCATGTTCTGAAGCTTCCCTGAAAAGTTATGGCACAATGCACAAAAACGCTTTTCAGCCTGAGATAAGGTGGGTTTCGGAACGCCAAACATAAAAGTGTTGATAACTTTCGAAAAACACTTCAGAGAGCTTAGATTTGATGTGCACCTACTAGAAAGACCCTTTCTGCTATAGTGGGAGGTTAAAATTTCATGTTCTGAAGCTTCCCTGAAAAGTTATGGCACAATGCGTAAAAACGCTTTTCAGCCTGAGATAAGGTGGGTTTCGGAACGCCAAACATAAAAGTCTTGATAACTTTGGAAAAACACTTCAGACAGTTTAGATTTGATGTGCAACTACTAGAAAGACCCTTTCTGCTATAGTGGGAGGTTAAAATTTCAAGTTCTGAAGCTTTCCTGAAAAGTTATGGCACAATGCACAAAAACGCTTTTCAGCCTGAGATAAGGTGGGTTTCGGAACGCCAAACATAAAAGTGTTGATAACTTTTGAAAAACACTTCAGACAGCTTAGATTTGATGTGCAACTACTAGAAAGACCCTTTCTGCTATAGTGGGAGGTTCAAATTTCATGTTCTGAAGCTTCCGTGAAAAGTTATGGCACAATGCACAAAAACGCTTTTCAGCCTGAGATAAGGTGGGTTTCGGAACGCCAAACATAAAAGTGTTGATAACTTTGGAAAAACACTTCAGAAAGCTTAGATTTGATTTGCACCTACTAGAAAGACCCTTTCTGCTATAGTGGGAGGTTAAAATTTCATGTTCTGAAGCTTCCCTGAAAAGTAATGGCATAATGCACAAAAACGCTTTTCAGCCTGAGATAAGGTGGGTTTCGGAACGCCAAACATAAAAGTGTTAATAACTTTGGAAAAACACTTCAGACAGTTTAGATTTGATGTGCAACTACTAGAAAGACCCTTTCTGCTATAGTGGGAGGTTAAAATTTCATGTTCTGAAGCTTCCCTGAAAAGTTATGGCACAATGCACAAAAACGCTTTTCAGCCTGAGATAAGGTGGGTTTCGGAACGCCAAACATAAAAGTGTTGATAACTTTCGAAAAACACTTCAGAGAGCTTAGATTTGATGTGCACCTACTAGAAAGACCCTTTCTGCTATAGTGGGAGGTTAAAATTTCATGTTCTGAAGCTTCCCTGAAAAGTTATGGCACAATGCGTAAAAACGCTTTTCAGCCTGAGATAAGGTGGGTTTCGGAACGCCAAACATAAAAGTGTTGATAACTTTGGAAAAACACTTCAGACAGTTTAGATTTGATGTGCAACTACTAGAAAGACCCTTTCTGCTATAGTGGGAGGTAAAAATTTCATGTTCTGAAGCTTTCCTGAAAAGTTATGGCACAATGCACAAAAACGCTTTTCAGCCTGAGATAAGGTGGGTTTCGGAACGCCAAACATAAAAGTGTTGATAACTTTTGAAAAACACTTCAGACAGCTTAGATTTGATGTGCAACTACTAGAAAGACCCTTTCTGCTATAGTGGGAGGTTAAAATTTCATGTTCTGAAGCTTCCCTGAAAAGTTATGGCACAATGCACAAAAACGCTTTTCAGCCTGAGATAAGGTGGGTTTCGGAACGCCAAAAATAAAAGTGTTGATAACTTTGGAAAAACACTTCAGACAGTTTAGATTTGATGTGCAACTACTAGAACGACCCTTCTGCTATAGTGGGAGGTTAAAATTTCATGTTCTGAAGCTTTCCTGAAAAGTTATGGCACAATGCACAAAAACGCTTTTCAGCCTGAGATAAGGTGGGTTTCGGAACGCCAAACATAAAAGTGTTGATAACTTTTGAAAAACACTTCAGACAGCTTAGATTTGATGTGCAACTACTAGAAAGACCCTTTCTGCAATAGTGGGAGGTTAAAATTTCATGTTCTGAAGCTTCCCTGAAAAGTTATGGCACAATGCACAAAAACGCTTTTCAGCCTGAGATAAGGTGGGTTTCGGAACGCCAAACATAAAAGTGTTGATAACTTTGGAAAAACACTTCAGACAGTTTAGATTTGATGTGCAACTACTAGAACGACCCTTTCTGCTATAGTGGGAGGTTAAAATTTCATGTTCTGAAGCTTTCCTGAAAAGTTATGGCACAATGCACAAAAACGCTTTTCAGCCTGAGATAAGGTGGGTTTCGGAACGCCAAACATAAAAGTGTTGATAACTTTTGAAAAACACTTCAGACAGCTTAGATTTGATGTGCAACTACTAGAAAGACCCTTTCTGCTATAGTGGGAGGTTAAAATTTCATGTTCTGAAGCCTCCCTGAAAAGTTATGGCACAATGCACAAAAACGCTTTTCAGCCTGAGATAAGGTGGGTTTCGGAACGCCAAACATAAAAGTGTTGATAACTTTGGAAAAACACTTCAGACAGTTTAGATTTGATGTGCAACTACTAGAAAGACCCGTTCTGCTATAGTGGGAGGTTAAAATTTCATGTTCTGAAGCTTCCCTGAAAAGTTATGGCACAATGCACAAAAACGCTTTTCAGCCTGAGATAAGGTGGGTTTCGGAACGCCAAACATAAAAGTGTTGATAACTTTGGAAAAACACTTCAGACAGTTTAGATTTGATGTGCAACTACTAGAAAGACCCTTTCTGCTATAGTGGGAGGTTAAAATTTCATGTTCTGAAGCTTCCCTGAAAAGTTATGGCACAATGCGTAAAAACGCTTTTCAGCCTGAGATAAGGCGGGTTTCGGAACGCCAAACATAAAAGTGTTGATAACTTTGGAAAAACACTTCAGACAGTTTAGATTTGATGTGCAACTACTAGAAAGACCCTTTCTGCTATAGTGGGAGGTTAAAATTTCATGTTCTGAAGCTTTCCTGAAAAGTTATGGCACAATGCACAAAAACGCTTTTCAGCCTGAGATAAGGTGGGTTTCGGAACGCCAAACATAAAAGTGTTGATAACTTTTGAAAAACACTTCAGACAGCTTAGATTTGATGTGCAACTACTAGAAAGACCCTTTCTGCTATAGTGGGAGGTTAAAATTTCATGTTCTGAAGCTTCCCTGAAAAGTTATGGCACAAGGCACAAAAACGCTTTTCAGCCTGAGATAAGGTGGGTTTCGGAACGCCAAACATAAAAGTGTTGATAACTTTCGAAAAACACTTCAGACAGCTTAGATTTGATGTGCACCTACTAGAAAGACCCTTTCTGCTATAGTGGGAGGTTAAAATTTCATGTTCTGAAGCTTCCCTGAAAAGTTATAGCACAATGCGTAAAAACGCTTTTCAGCCTGAGATAAGGTGGGTTTCGGAACGCCAAACATAAAAGTGTTGATAACTTTGGAAAAACACTTCAGACAGTTTAGATTTGATGTGCAACTACTAGAAAGACCCTTTCTGCTATAGTGGGAGGTTAAAATTTCATGTTCTGAAGCTTCCCTGAAAAGTTATGGCACAATGCACAAAAACGCTTTTCAGCCTGAGATAAGGTGGGTTTCGGAACGCCAAACATAAAAGTATTAATAATTTTGGAAAAACACTTCAGACAGTTTAGATTTGATGTGCAACTACTAGAAAGACCCTTTCTGCTATAGTGGGAGGTTAAAATTTCATGTTCTGAAGCTTCCCTGAAAAGTTATGGCACAATGCGTAAAAACGCTTTTCAGCCTGAGATAAGGTGGGTTTCGGAACGCCAAACATAAAAGTGTTGATAACTTTGGAAAAACACTTCAGACAGTTTAGATTTGATGTGCAACTACTAGAAAGACCCTTTCTGCTATAGTGGGAGGTTAAAATTTCATGTTCTGAAGCTTTCCTGAAAAGTTATGGCACAATGCACAAAAACGCTTTTCAGCCTGAGATAAGGTGGGTTTCGGAACGCCAAACATAAAAGTGTTGATAACTTTTGAAAAACACTTCAGACAGCTTAGATTTGATGTGCAACTACTAGAAAGACCCTTTCTGCTATAGTGGGAGGTTAAAATTTCATGTTCTGAAGCTTTTCTGAAAAGTTATGGCACAATGCACAAAAACGCTTTTCAGCCTGAGATAAGGTGGGTTTCGGAACGCCAAACATAAAAGTGTTGATAACTTTGGAAAAACACTTCAGACACTTTAGATTTGATGTGCAACTACTAGAAAGACCCTTTCTGCTATAGTGGGAGGTTAAAATGTCATGTTCTGAAGCTTCCCTGAAAAGTTATGGCACAATGCACAAAAACGCTTTTCAGCCTGAGATAAGGTGGGTTTCGGAACGCCAAACATAAAAGTGTTAATAACTTTGGAAAAACACTTCAGACAGTTTAGATTTGATGTGCAACTACTAGAAAGACCCTTTCTGCTATAGTGGGAGGTTAAAATTTCATGTTCTGAAGCTTCCCTGAAAAGTTATGGCACAATGCACAAAAACGCTTTTCAGCCTGAGATAAGGTGGGTTTCGGAACGCCAAACATAAAAGTGTTGATAACTTTCGAAAAACACTTCAGAGAGCTTAGATTTGATGTGCACCTACTAGAAAGACCCTTTCTGCTATAGTGGGAGGTTAAAATTTCATGTTCTGAAGCTTCCCTGAAAAGTTATGGCACAATGCGTAAAAACGCTTTTCAACCTGAGATAAGGTGGGTTTCGGAACGCCAAACATAAAAGTGTTGATAACTTTGGAAAAACACTTCAGACAGTTTAGATTTGATGTGCAACTACTAGAAAGACCCTTTCTGCTATAGTGGGAGGTTAAAATTTCATGTTCTGAAGCTTTCCTGAAAAGTTATGGCACAATGCACAAAAACGCTTTTCAGCCTGAGATAAGGTGGGTTTCGGAACGCCAAACATAAAAGTGTTGATAACTTTGGAAAAACACTTCAGACAGCTTAGATTTGATGTGCAACTACTAGAAAGACCCTTTCTGCTATAGTGGGAGGTTAAAATTTCATGTTCTGAAGCTTCCCTGAAAAGTTATGGCACAATGAACAAAAACGCTTTTCAGCCTGAGATAAGGTGGGTTTCGGAACGCCAAACATAAAAGTGTTGATAACTTTCGAAAAACACTTCAGACAGCTTAGATTTGATGTGCACCTACTAGAAAGACCCTTTCTGCTATAGTGGGAGGTTAAAATTTCATGTTCTGAAGCTTCCCTGAAAAGTTATGGCACAATGCGTAAAAACGCTTTTCAGCCTGAGATAAGGTGGGTTTCGGAACGCCAAACATAAAAGTGTTGATAACTTTGGAAAAACACTTCAGACAGCTTAGATTTGATGTGCAACTACTAGAAAGACCCTTTCTGCTATAGTGGGAGATTAAAATTTCATGTTCTGAAGCTTTCCTGAAAAGTTATGGCACAATGCACAAAAACGCTTTTCAGCCTGAGATAAGGTGGGTTTCGGAACGCCAAACATAAAAGTGTTGATAACTTTTGAAAAACACTTCAGACAGCTTAGATTTGATGTGCAACTACTAGAAAGACCCTTTCTGCTATAGTGGGAGGTTAAAATTTCATGTTCTGAAGCTTCCCTGAAAAGTTATGGCACAATGCACAAAAACGCTTTTCAGCCTGAGATAAGGTGGGTTTCGGAACGCCAAACATAAAAGTGTTAATAACTTTCGAAAAACACTTCAGACAGCTTAGATTTGATGTGCACCTACTAGAAAGACCCTTTCTGCTATAGTGGGAGGTTAAAATTTCATGTTCTGAAGCTTTCCTGAAAAGTTATGGCACAATGCACAAAAACGCTTTTCAGCCTGAGATAAGGTGGGTTTCGGAACGCCAAACATAAAAGTGTTGATAACTTTTGAAAAACACTTCAGACAGCTTAGATTTGATGTGCAACTACTAGAAAGACCCTTTCTGCTATAGTGGGAGGTTAAAATTTCATGTTCTGAAGCTTCCCTGAAAAGTTATGGCACAATGCACAAAAACGCTTTTCAGCCTGAGATAAGGTGGGTTTCGGAACGCCAAACATAAAAGTGTTAATAACTTTCGAAAAACACTTCAGACAGCTTAGATTTGATGTGCACCTACTAGAAAGACCCTTTCTGCTATAGTGGGAGGTTAAAATTTCATGTTCTGAAGCTTCCCTGAAAAGTTATGGCACAATGCGTAAAAACGCTTTTCAGCCTGAGATAAGGTGGGTTTCGGAACGCCAAACATAAAAGTGTTGATAACTTTCGAAAAACACTTCAGACAGTTTAGATTTGATGTGCAACTACTAGAAAGACCCTTTCTGCTATAGTGGGAGGTTAAAATTTCATGTTCTGAAGCTTTCCTGAAAAGTTATGGCACAATGCACAAAAACGCTTTTCAGCCTGAGATAAGGTGGGTTTCGGAACGCCAAACATAAAAGTGTTAATAACTTTGGAAAAACACTTCAGACTGTTTAGATTTGATGTGCAACTACTAGAAAGACCCTTTCTGCTATAGTGGGAGGTTAAAATTTCATGTTCTGAAGCTTCCCTGAAAAGTTATGGCACAATGCGTAAAAACGCTTTTCAGCCTGAGATAAGGTGGGTTTCGGAACGCCAAACATAAAAGTGTTGATAACTTTGGAAAAACACTTCAGACAGTTTAGATTTGATGTGCAACTACTAGAAAGACCCTTTCTGCTATAGTGGGAGGTTAAAATTTCATGTTCTGAAGCTTCCCTGAAAAGTTATGGCACAATGCACAAAAACGCTTTTCAGCCTGAGATAAGGTGGGTTTCGGAACGCCAAACATAAAAGTGTTGATAACTTTCGAAAAACACTTCAGAGAGCTTAGATTTGATGTGCACCTACTAGAAAGACCCTTTCTGCTATAGTGGGAGGTTAAAATTTCATGTTCTGAAGCTTCCCTGAAAAGTTATGGCACAATGCGTAAAAACGCTTTTCAGCCTGAGATAAGGTGGGTTTCGGAACGCCAAACATAAAAGTGTTGATAACTTTGGAAAAACACTTCAGACAGTTTAGATTTGATGTGCAACTACTAGAAAGACCCTTTCTGCTATAGTGGGAGGTTAAAATTTCATGTTCTGAAGCTTTCCTGAAAAGTTATGGCACAATGCACAAAAACGCTTTTCAGCCTGAGATAAGGTGGGTTTCGGAACGCCAAACATAAAAGTGTTGATAACTTTGGAAAAACACTTCAGACAGCTTAGATTTGATGTGCAACTACTAGAAAGACCCTTTCTGCTATAGTGGGAGGTTAAAATTTCATGTTCTGAAGCTTCCCTGAAAAGTTATGGCACAATGAACAAAAACGCTTTTCAGCCTGAGATAAGGTGGGTTTCGGAACGCCAAACATAAAAGTGTTGATAACTTTCGAAAAACACTTCAGACAGCTTAGATTTGATGTGCACCTACTAGAAAGACCCTTTCTGCTATAGTGGGAGGTTAAAATTTCATGTTCTGAAGCTTCCCTGAAAAGTTATGGCACAATGCATAAAAACGCTTTTCAGCCTGAGATAAGGTGGGTTTCGGAACGCCAAACATAAAAGTGTTGATAACTTTGGAAAAACACTTCAGACAGCTTAGATTTGATGTGCAACTACTAGAAAGACCCTTTCTGCTATAGTGGGAGATTAAAATTTCATGTTCTGAAGCTTTCCTGAAAAGTTATGGCACAATGCACAAAAACGCTTTTCAGCCTGAGATAAGGTGGGTTTCGGAACGCCAAACATAAAAGTGTTGATAACTTTTGAAAAACACTTCAGACAGCTTAGATTTGATGTGCAACTACTAGAAAGACCCTTTCTGCTATAGTGGGAGGTTAAAATTTCATGTTCTGAAGCTTCCCTGAAAAGTTATGGCACAATGCACAAAAACGCTTTTCAGCCTGAGATAAGGTGGGTTTCGGAACGCCAAACATAAAAGTGTTAATAACTTTCGAAAAACACTTCAGACAGCTTAGATTTGATGTGCACCTACTAGAAAGACCCTTTCTGCTATAGTGGGAGGTTAAAATTTCATGTTCTGAAGCTTCCCTGAAAAGTTATGGCACAATGCGTAAAAACGCTTTTCAGCCTGAGATAAGGTGGGTTTCGGAACGCCAAACATAAAAGTGTTGATAACTTTGGAAAAACACTTCAGACAGTTTAGATTTGATGTGCAACTACTAGAAAGACCCTTTCTGCTATAGTGGGAGGTTAAAATTTCATGTTCAGAAGCTTTCCTGAAAAGTTATGGCACAATGCACAAAAACGCTTTTCAGCCTGAGATAAGGTGGGTTTCGGAACGCCAAACATAAAAGTGTTAATAACTTTGGAAAAACACTTCAGACAGTTTAGATTTGATGTGCAACTACTAGAAAGACCCTTTCTGCTATAGTGGGAGGTTAAAATTTCATGTTCTGAAGCTTCCCTGAAAAGTTATGGCACAATGCGTAAAAACGCTTTTCAGCCTGAGATAAGGTGGGTTTCGGAACGCCAAACATAAAAGTGTTGATAACTTTGGAAAAACACTTCAGACAGTTTAGATTTGATGTGCAACTACTAGAAAGACCCTTTCTGCTATAGTGGGAGGTTAAAATTTCATGTTCTGAAGCTTCCCTGAAAAGTTATGGCACAATGCACAAAAACGCTTTTCAGCCTGAGATAAGGTGGGTTTCGGAACGCCAAACATAAAAGTGTTAATAACTTTGGAAAAACACTTCAGACAGTTTAGATTTGATGTGCAACTACTAGAAAGACCCTTTCTGCTATAGTGGGAGGTTAAAATTTCATGTTCTGAAGCTTCCCTGAAAAGTTATGGCACAATGCACAAAAACGCTTTTCAGCCTGAGATAAGGTGGGTTTCGGAACGCCAAACATAAAAGTGTTAATAACTTTGGAAAAACACTTCAGACAGTTTAGATTTGATGTGCAACTACTAGAAAGACCCTTTCTGCTATAGTGGGAGGTTAAAATTTCATGTTCTGAAGCTTCCCTGAAAAGTTATGGCACAATGCACAAAAACGCTTTTCAGCCTGAGATAAGGTGGGTTTCGGAACGCCAAACATAAAAGTGTTAATAACTTTGGAAAAACACTTCAGACAGTTTAGATTTGATGTGCAACTACTAGAAAGACCCTTTCTGCTATAGTGGGAGGTTAAAATTTCATATTCTGAAGCTTTCCTGAAAAGTTATGGCACAATGCACAAAAACGCTTTTCAGCCTGAGATAAGGTGGGTTTCGGAACGCCAAACATAAAAGTGTTGATAACTTTTGAAAAACACTTCAGACAGCTTAGATTTGATGTGCAACTACTAGAAAGACCCTTTCTGCTATAGTGGGAGGTTAAAATTTCATGTTCTGAAGCTTCCCTGAAAAGTTATGGCACAATGCACAAAAACGCTTTTCAGCCTGAGATAAGGTGGGTTTCGGAACGCCAAACATAAAAGTGTTGATAACTTTGGAAAAACACTTCAGACAGTTTAGATTTGATGTGCAACTACTAGAAAGACCCTTTCTGCTATAGTGGGAGGTTAAAATTTCATGTTCTGAAGCTTTCCTGAAAAGTTATGGCACAATGCACAAAAACGCTTTTCAGCCTGAGATAAGGTGGGTTTCGGAACGCCAAACATAAAAGTGTTGATAACTTTTGAAAAACACTTCAGACAGCTTAGATTTGATGTGCAACTACTAGAAAGACCCTTTCTGCTATAGTGGGAGGTTAAAATTTCATGTTCTGAAGCTTCCCTGAAAAGTTATGGCACAATGCACAAAAACGCTTTTCAGCCTGAGATAAGGTGGGTTTCGGAACGCCAAACATAAAAGTGTTGATAACTTTCGAAAAACACTTCAGACAGCTTAGATTTGATGTGCACCTACTAGAAAGACCCTTTCTGCTATAGTGGGAGGTTAAAATTTCATGTTCTGAAGCTTCCCTGAAAAGTTATGGCACAATGCGTAAAAACGCTTTTCAGCCTGAGATAAGGTGGGTTTCGGAACGCCAAACATAAAAGTGTTGATAACTTTGGAAAAACACTTCAGAGAGCTTAGATTTGATGTGCAACTACTAGAAAGACCCTTTCTGCTATAGTGGGAGGTTAAAATTTCATGTTCTGAAGCTTTCCTGAAAAGTTATGGCACAATGCACAAAAACGCTTTTCAGCCTGAGATAAGGTGGGTTTCGGAACGCCAAACATAAAAGTGTTGATAACTTTTGAAAAACACTTCAGACAGCTTAGATTTGATGTGCAACTACTAGAAAGACCCTTTCTGCTATAGTGGGAGGTTAAAATTTCATGTTCTGAAGCTTCCCTGAAAAGTTATGGCACAATGCACAAAAACGCTTTTCAGCCTGAGATAAGGTGGGTTTCGGAACGCCAAACATAAAAGTGTTAATAACTTTCGAAAAACACTTCAGACAGCTTAGATTTGATGTGCACCTACTAGAAAGACCCTTTCTGCTATAGTGGGAGGTTAAAATTTCATGTTCTGAAGCTTCCCTGAAAAGTTATGGCACAATGCGTAAAAACGCTTTTCAGCCTGAGATAAGGTGGGTTTCGGAACGCCAAACATAAAAGTGTTGATAACTTTGGAAAAACACTTCAGACAGTTTAGATTTGATGTGCAACTACTAGAAAGACCCTTTCTGCTATAGTGGGAGGTTAAAATTTCATGTTCTGAAGCTTTCCTGAAAAGTTATGGCACAATGCACAAAAACGCTTTTCAGCCTGAGATAAGGTGGGTTTCGGAACGCCAAACATAAAAGTGTTAATAACTTTGGAAAAACACTTCAGACAGTTTAGATTTGATGTGCAACTACTAGAAAGACCCTTTCTGCTATAGTGGGAGGTTAAAATTTCATGTTCTGAAGCTTCCCTGAAAAGTTATGGCACAATGCACAAAAACGCTTTTCAGCCTGAGATAAGGTGGGTTTCGGAACGCCAAACATAAAAGTGTTAATAACTTTCGAAAAACACTTCAGACAGCTTAGATTTGATGTGCACCTACTAGAAAGACCCTTTCTGCTATAGTGGGAGGTTAAAATTTCATGTTCTGAAGCTTCCCTGAAAAGTTATGGCACAATGCGTAAAAACGCTTTTCAGCCTGAGATAAGGTGGGTTTCGGAACGCCAAACATAAAAGTGTTGATAACTTTGGAAAAACACTTCAGACAGTTTAGATTTGATGTGCAACTACTAGAAAGACCCTTTCTGCTATAGTGGGAGGTTAAAATTTCATGTTCTGAAGCTTTCCTGAAAAGTTATGGCACAATGCACAAAAACGCTTTTCAGCCTGAGATAAGGTGGGTTTCGGAACGCCAAACATAAAAGTGTTAATAACTTTGGAAAAACACTTCAGACAGTTTAGATTTGATGTGCAACTACTAGAAAGACCCTTTCTGCTATAGTGGGAGGTTAAAATTTCATGTTCTGAAGCTTCCCTGAAAAGTTATGGCACAATGCGTAAAAACGCTTTTCAGCCTGAGATAAGGTGGGTTTCGGAACGCCAAACATAAAAGTGTTGATAACTTTGGAAAAACACTTCAGACAGTTTAGATTTGATGTGCAACTACTAGAAAGACCCTTTCTGCTATAGTGGGAGGTTAAAATTTCATGTTCTGAAGCTTCCCTGAAAAGTTATGGCACAATGCACAAAAACGCTTTTCAGCCTGACATAAGGTGGGTTTCGGAACGCCAAACATAAAAGTGTTAATAACTTTGGAAAAACACTTCAGACAGTTTAGATTTGATGTGCAACTACTAGAAAGACCCTTTCTGCTATAGTGGGAGGTTAAAATTTCATGTTCTGAAGCTTCCCTGAAAAGTTATGGCACAATGCACAAAAACGCTTTTCAGCCTGAGATAAGGTGGGTTTCGGAACGCCAAACATAAAAGTGTTAATAACTTTGGAAAAACACTTCAGACAGTTTAGATTTGATGTGCAACTACTAGAAAGACCCTTTCTGCTATAGTGGGAGGTTAAAATTTCATGTTCTGAAGCTTTCCTGAAAAGTTATGGCACAATGCACAAAAACGCTTTTCAGCCTGAGATAAGGTGGGTTTCGGAACGCCAAACATAAAAGTGTTGATAACTTTTGAAAAACACTTCAGACAGCTTAGATTTGATGTGCAACTACTAGAAAGACCCTTTCTGCTATAGTGGGAGGTTAAAATTTCATGTTCTGAAGCTTCCCTGAAAAGTTATGGCACAATGCACAAAAACGCTTTTCAGCCTGAGATAAGGTGGGTTTCGGAACGCCAAACATAAAAGTGTTGATAACTTTCGAAAAACACTTCAGACAGCTTAGATTTGATGTGCACCTACTAGAAAGACCCTTTCTGCTATAGTGGGAGGTTAAAATTTCATGTTCTGAAGATTCCCTGAAAAGTTATGGCACAATGCGTAAAAACGCTTTTCAGCCTGAGATAAGGTGGGTTTCGGAACGCCAAACATAAAAGTGTTGATAACTTTGGAAAAACACTTCAGACAGTTTAGATTTGATGTGCAACTACTAGAAAGACCCTTTCTGCTATAGTGGGAGGTTAAAATTTCATGTTCTGAAGCTTCCCTGAAAAGTTATGGCACAATGCACAAAAACGCTTTTCAGCCTGAGATAAGGTGGGTTTCGGAACGCCAAACATAAAAGTGTTGATAACTTTCGAAAAACACTTCAAACAGCTAAGATTTGATGTGCACCTACTAGAAAGACCCTTTCTGCTATAGTGGGAGGTTAAAATTTCATGTTCTGAAGCTTCCCTGAAAAGTTATGGCACAATGCACAAAAACGCTTTTCAGCCTGAGATAAGGTGGGTTTCGGAACGCCAAACATAAAAGTGTTAATAACTTTGGAAAAACACTTCAGACAGTTTAGATTTGATGTGCAACTACTAGAAAGACCCTTTCTGCTATAGTGGGAGGTTAAAATTTCATGTTCTGAAGCTTCCCTGAAAAGTTATGGCACAATGCACAAAAACGCTTTTCAGCCTGAGATAAGGTGGGTTTCGGAACGCCAAACATAAAAGTGTTAATAACTTTGGAAAAACACTTCAGACAGTTTAGATTTGATGTGCAACTACTAGAAAGACCCTTTCTGCTATAGTGGGAGGTTAAAATTTCATGTTCTGAAGCTTCCCTGAAAAGTTATGGCACAATGCACAAAAACGCTTTTCAGCCTGAGATAAGGTGGGTTTCGGAACGCCAAACATAAAAGTGTTAATAACTTTGGAAAAACACTTCAGACAGTTTAGATTTGATGTGCAACTACTAGAAAGACCCTTTCTGCTATAGTGGGAGGTTAAAATTTCATGTTCTGAAGCTTCCCTGAAAAGTTATGGCACAATGCACAAAAACGCTTTTCAGCCTGAGATAAGGTGGGTTTCCGAACGCCAAACATAAAAGTGTTGATAACGTTCGAAAAACACTTCAAAGATCTTAGATTTGATGTGCACCTTCTAGAAAGACCCTTTCTGCTATAGTGGGAGGTTAAAATTTCATGTTCTGAAGCTTCCCTGAAAAGTTATGGCACAATGCGTAAAAACGCTTTTCAGCCTGAGATAAGGTGGGTTTCGGAACGCCAAACATAAAAGTGTTGATAACTTTGGAAAAACACTTCAGACAGTTTAGATTTGATGTGCAACTACTAGAAAGACCCTTTCTGCTATAGTGGGAGGTTAAAATTTCATGTTCTGAAGCTTTCCTGAAAAGTTATGGCACAATGCACAAAAACGCTTTTCAGCCTGAGATAAGGTGGGTTTCGGAACGCCAAACATAAAAGTGTTGATAACTTTGGAAAAACACTTCAGACAGCTTAGATTTGATGTGCAACTACTAGAAAGACCCTTTCTGCTATAGTGGGAGGTTAAAATTTCATGTTCTGAAGCTTCCCTGAAAAGTTATGGCACAATGCACAAAAACGCTTTTCAGCCTGAGATAAGGTGGGTTTCGGAACGCCAAACATAAAAGAGTTGATAACTTTGGAAAAACACTTCAGACAGTTTAGATTTGATGTGCAACTACTAGAAAGACCCTTTCTGCTATAGTGGGAGGTTAAAATTTCATGTTCTGAAGCTTTCCTGAAAAGTTATGGCACAATGCACAAAAACGCTTTTCAGCCTGAGATAAGGTGGGTTTCGGAACGCCAAACATAAAAGTGTTGATAACTTTGGAAAAACACTTCAGACAGCTTAGATTTGATGTGCAACTACTAGAAAGACCCTTTCTGCTATAGTGGGAGGTTAAAATTTCATGTTCTGAAGCTTCCCTGAAAAGTTATGGCACAATGCACAAAAACGCTTTTCAGCCTGAGATAAGGTGGGTTTCCGAACGCCAAACATAAAAGTGTTGATAACGTTCGAAAAACACTTCAAAGATCTTAGATTTGATGTGCACCTTCTAGAAAGACCCTTTCTGCTATAGTGGGAGGTTAAAATTTCATGTTCTGAAGCTTCCCTGAAAAGTTATGGCACAATGCGTAAAAACGCTTTTCAGCCTGAGATAAGGTGGGTTTCGGAACGCCAAACATAAAAGTGTTGATAACTTTGGAAAAACACTTCAGACAGTTTAGATTTGATGTGCAACTACTAGAAAGACCCTTTCTGCTATAGTGGGAGGTTAAAATTTCATGTTCTGAAGCTTTCCTGAAAAGTTATGGCACAATGCACAAAAACGCTTTTCAGCCTGAGATAAGGTGGGTTTCGGAACGCCAAACATAAAAGTGTTGATAACTTTGGAAAAACACTTCAGACAGCTTAGATTTGATGTGCAACTACTAGAAAGACCCTTTCTGCTATAGTGGGAGGTTAAAATTTCATGTTCTGAAGCTTCCCTGAAAAGTTATGGCACAATGCACAAAAACGCTTTTCAGCCTGAGATAAGGTGGGTTTCGGAACGCCAAACATAAAAGAGTTGATAACTTTGGAAAAACACTTCAGACAGTTTAGATTTGATGTGCAACTACTAGAAAGACCCTTTCTGCTATAGTGGGAGGTTAAAATTTCATGTTCTGAAGCTTTCCTGAAAAGTTATGGCACAATGCACAAAAACGCTTTTCAGCCTGAGATAAGGTGGGTTTCGGAACGCCAAACATAAAAGTGTTGATAACTTTGGAAAAACACTTCAGACAGCTTAGATTTGATGTGCAACTACTAGAAAGACCCTTTCTGCTATAGTGGGAGGTTAAAATTTCATGTTCTGAAGCTTCCCTGAAAAGTTATGGCACAATGCACAAAAACGCTTTTCAGCCTGAGATAAGGTGGGTTTCGGAACGCCAAACATAAAAGTGTTAATAACTTTGGAAAAACACTTCAGACAGTTTAGATTTGATGTGCAACTACTAGAAAGACCCTTTCTGCTATAGTGGGAGGTTAAAATTTCATGTTCTGAAGCTTCCCTGAAAAGTTATGGCACAATGCACAAAAACGCTTTTCAGCCTGAGATAAGGTGGGTTTCGGAACGCCAAACATAAAAGTGTTAATAACTTTGGAAAAACACTTCAGACAGTTTAGATTTGATGTGCAACTACTAGAAAGACCCTTTCTGCTATAGTGGGAGGTTAAAATTTCATGTTCTGAAGCTTCCCTGAAAAGTTATGGCACAATGCACAAAAACGCTTTTCAGCCTGAGATAAGGTGGGTTTCGGAACGCCAAACATAAAAGTGTTAATAACTTTGGAAAAACACTTCAGACAGTTTAGATTTGATGTGCAACTACTAGAAAGACCCTTTCTGCTATAGTGGGAGGTTAAAATTTCATGTTCTGAAGCTTCCCTGAAAAGTTATGGCACAATGCACAAAAACGCTTTTCAGCCTGAGATAAGGTGGGTTTCGGAACGCCAAACATAAAAGTGTTGATAACTTTCGAAAAACACTTCAGAGAGCTTAGATTTGATGTGCACCTACTAGAAAGACCCTTTCTGCTATAGTGGGAGGTTAAAATTTCATGTTCTGAAGCTTCCCTGAAAAGTTATGGCACAATGCGTAAAAACGCTTTTCAGCCTGAGATAAGGTGGGTTTCGGAACGCCAAACATAAAAGTGTTGATAACTTTGGAAAAACACTTCAGACAGTTTAGATTTGATGTGCAACTACTAGAAAGACCCTTTCTGCTATAGTGGGAGGTTAAAATTTCATGTTCTGAAGCTTTCCTGAAAAGTTATGGCACAATGCACAAAAACGCTTTTCAGCCTGAGATAAGGTGGGTTTCGGAACGCCAAACATAAAAGTGTTGATAACTTTTGAAAAACACTTCAGACAGCTTAGATTTGATGTGCAACTACTAGAAAGACCCTTTCTGCTATAGTGGGAGGTTAAAATTTCATGTTCTGAAGCTTCCCTGAAAAGTTATGGCACAATGCACAAAAACGCTTTTCAGCCTGAGATAAGGTGCGTTTCGGAACGCCAAACATAAAAGTGTTGATAACTTTCGAAAAACACTTCAGACAGCTTAGATTTGATGTGCACCTACTAGAAAGACCCTTTCTGCTATAGTGGGAGGTTAAAATTTCATGTTCTGAAGCTTCCCTGAAAAGTTATGGCACAATGCGTAAAAACGCTTTTCAGCCTGAGATAAGGTGGGTTTCGGAACGCCAAACATAAAAGTGTTGATAACTTTGGAAAAACACTTCAGACAGTTTAGATTTGATGTGCAACTACTAGAAAGACCCTTTCTGCTATAGTGGGAGGTTAAAATTTCATGTTCTGAAGCTTTCCTGAAAAGTTATGGCACAATGCACAAAAACGCTTTTCAGCCTGAGATAAGGTGGGTTTCGGAAGGCCAAACATAAAAGTGTTGATAACTTTGGAAAAACACTTCAGACAGTTTAGATTTGATGTGCAACTACTAGAAAGACCCTTTCTGCTATAGTGGGAGGTTAAAATTTCATGTTCTGAAGCTTCCCTGAAAAGTTATGGCACAATGCACAAAAACGCTTTTCAGCCTGAGATAAGGTGGGTTTCGGAACGCCAAACATAAAAGTGTTAATAACTTTGGAAAAACACTTCAGACAGTTTAGATTTGATGTGCAACTACTAGAAAGACCCTTTCTGCTATAGTGGGAGGTTAAAATTTCATGTTCTGAAGCTTCCCTGAAAAGTTATGGCACAATGCACAAAAACGCTTTTCAGCCTGAGATAAGGTGGGTTTCGGAACGCCAAACATAAAAGTGTTAATAACTTTGGAAAAACACTTCAGACAGTTTAGATTTGATGTGCAACTACTAGAAAGACCCTTTCTGCTATAGTGGGAGGTTAAAATTTCATGTTTTGAAGCTTCCCTGAAAAGTTATGGCACAATGCACAAAAACGCTTTTCAGCCTGAGATAAGGTGGGTTTCGGAACGCCAAACATAAAAGTGTTGATAACTTTCGAAAAACACTTCAGAGAGCTTAGATTTGATGTGCACCTACTAGAAAGACCCTTTCTGCTATAGTGGGAGGTTAAAATTTCATGTTCTGAAGCTTCCCTGAAAAGTTATGGCACAATGCACAAAAACGCTTTTCAGCCTGAGATAAGGTGGGTTTCGGAACGCCAAACATAAAAGTGTTGATAACTTCGGAAAAACACTTCAGACAGTTTAGATTTGATGTGCAACTACTAGAAAGACCCTTTCTGCTATAGTGGGAGGTTAAAATTTCATGTTCTGAAGCTTTCCTGAAAAGTTATGGCACAATGCACAAAAACGCTTTTCAGCCTGAGATAAGGTGGGTTTCGGAATGCCAAACATAAAAGTGTTGATAACTTTTGAAAAACACTTCAGACAGCTTAGATTTGATGTGCAACTACTAGAAAGACCCTTTCTGCTATAGTGGGAGGTTAAAATTTCATGTTCTGAAGCTTCCCTGAAAAGTTATGGCACAATGCACAAAAACGCTTTTCAGCCTGAGATAAGGTGGGTTTCGGAAAGCCAAACATAAAAGTGTTGATAACTTTGGAAAAACACTTCAGACAGTTTAGATTTGATGTGCAAACATTAGAAAGACCCTTTCTGCTATAGTGGGAGGTTAAAATTTCATGTTCTGAAGCTTCCCTGAAAAGTTATGGCACAATGCACAAAAACGCTTTTCAGCCTGAGATAAGGTGGGTTTCGGAACGCCAAACATAAAAGTGTTAATAACTTTGGAAAAACACTTCAGTCAGTTTAGATTTGATGTGCAACTACTAGAAAGACCCTTTCTGCTATAGTGGGAGGTTAAAATTTCATGTTCTGAAGCTTCCCTGAAAAGTTATGGCACAATGCACAAAAACGCTTTTCAGCCTGAGATAAGGTGGGTTTCGGAACGCCAAACATAAAAGTGTTGATAACTTTCGAAAAACACTTCAGAGAGCTTAGATTTGATGTGCACCTACTAGAAAGACCCTTTCTGCTATAGTGGGAGGTTAAAATTTCATGTTCTGAAGCTTCCCTGAAAAGTTATGGCACAATGCGTAAAAACGCTTTTCAGCCTGAGATAAGGTGGGTTTCGGAACGCCAAACATAAAAGTGTTGATAACTTTGGAAAAACACTTCAGACAGTTTAGATTTGATGTGCAACTACTAGAAAGACCCTTTCTGCTATAGTGGGAGGTTAAAATTTCATGTTCTGAAGCTTTCCTGAAAAGTTATGGCACAATGCACAAAAACGCTTTTCAGCCTGAGATAAGGTGGGTTTCGTAACGCCAAACATAAAAGTGTTGATAACTTTTGAAAAACACTTCAGACAGCTTAGATTTGATGTGCAACTACTAGAAAGACCCTTTCTGCTATAGTGGGAGGTTAAAATTTCATGTTCAGAAGCTTCCCTGAAAAGTTATGGCACAATGCACAAAAACGCTTTTCAGCCTGAGATAAGGTGGGTTTCGGAACGCCAAACATAAAAGTGTTGATAACTTTCGAAAAACACTTCAGACAGCTTAGATTTGATGTGCACCTACTAGAAAGACCCTTTCTGCTATAGTGGGAGGTTAAAATTTCATGTTCTGAAGCTTCCCTGAAAAGTTATGGCACAATGCACAAAAACGCTTTTCAGCCTGAGATAAGGTGGGTTTCGGAACGCCAAACATAAAAGTGTTAATAACTTTGGAAAAACACTTCAGACAGTTTAGATTTGATGTGCAACTACTAGAAAGACCCTTTCTGCTATAGTGGGAGGTTAAAATTTCATGTTCTGAAGCTTCCCTGAAAAGTTATGGCACAATGCGTAAAAACGCTTTTCAGCCTGAGATAAGGTGGGTTTCGGAACGCCAAACATAAAAGTGTTAATAACTTTGGAAAAACACTTCAGACAGTTTAGATTTGATGTGCAACTACTAGAAAGACCCTTTCTGCTATAGTGGGAAGTTAAAATTTCATGTTCTGAAGCTTACCTGAAAAGATATGGCACAATGCACAAAAACGCTTTTCAGCCTGAGATAAGGTGGGTTTCGGAACGCCAAACATAAAAGTGTTGATAACTTTGGAAAAACACTTCAGACAGTTTAGATTTGATGTGCAACTACTAGAAAGACCCTTTCTGCTATAGTGGGAGGTTAAAATTTCATGTTCTGAAGCTTCCCTGAAAAGTTATGGCACAATGCGTAAAAACGCTGTTCAGCCTGAGATAAGGTGGGTTTCGGAACGCCAAACATAAAAGTGTTGATAACTTTGGAAAAACACTTCAGACAGTTTAGATTTGATGTGCAACTACTAGAAAGACCCTTTCTGCTATAGTGGGAGGTTAAAATTTCATGTTCTGAAGCTTTCCTGAAAAGTTATGGCACAATGCACAAAAACGCTTTTCAGCCTGAGATAAGGTGGGTTTCGGAACGCCAAACATAAAAGTGTTGATAACTTTGGAAAAACACTTCAGACAGCTTAGATTTGATGTGCAACTACTAGAAAGACCCTTTCTGCTATAGGGAGGTTAAAATTTCATGTTCTGAAGCTTCCCTGAAAAGTTATGGCACAATGCACAAAAACGCTTTTCAGCCTGAGATAAGGTGGGTTTCGGAACGCCAAACATAAAAGTGTTGATAACTTTCGAAAAACACTTCAGACAGCTTAGATTTGATGTGCACCTACTAGAAAGACCCTTTCTGCTATAGTGGGAGGTTAAAATTTCATGTTCTGAAGCTTCCCTGAAAAGTTATGGCACAATGCGTAAAAACGCTTTTCAGCCTGAGATAAGGTGGGTTTCGGAACGCCAAACATAAAAGTGTTGTTAACTTTGGAAAAACACTTCAGACAGTTTAGATTTGATGTGCAACTACTAGAAAGACCCTTTCTGCTATAGTGGGAGGTTAAAATTTCATGTTCTGAAGCTTCCCTGAAAAGTTATGGCACAATGCACAAAAACGCTTTTCAGCCTGAGATAAGGTGGGTTTCGGAACGCCAAACATAAAAGTGTTAATAACTTTGGAAAAACACTTCAGACAGTTTAGATTTGATGTGCAACTACTAGAAAGACCCTTTCTGCTATAGTGGGAGGTTAAAATTTCATGTTCTGAAGCTTCCCTGAAAAGTTATGGCACAATGCGTAAAAACGCTTTTCAGCCTGAGATAAGGTGGGTTTCGGAACGCCAAACATAAAAGTGTTGATAACTTTGGAAAAACACTTCAGACAGTTTAGATTTGATGTGCAACTACTAGAAAGACCCTTTCTGCTATAGTGGGAGGTTAAAATTTCATGTTCTGAAGCTTTCCTGAAAAGTTATGGCACAATGCACAAAAACGCTTTTCAGCCTGAGATAAGGTGGGTTTCGGAACGCCAAACATAAAAGTGTTGATAACTTTTGAAAAACACTTCAGACAGCTTAGATTTGATGTGCAACTACTAGAAAGACCCTTTCTGCTATAGTGGGAGGTTAAAATTTCATGTTCTGAAGCTTCCCTGAAAAGTTATGGCACAATGCACAAAAACGCTTTTCAGCCTGAGATAAGGTGGGTTTCGGAAAGCCAAACATAAAAGTGTTGATAACTTTGGAAAAACACTTCAGACAGTTTAGATTTGATGTGCAACTACTAGAAAGACCCTTTCTGCTATAGTGGGAGGTTAAAATTTCATGTTCTGAAGCTTCCCTGAAAAGTTATGGCACAATGCGTAAAAACGCTTTTCAGCCTGAGATATGGTGGGTTTCGGAACGCCAAACATAAAAGTGTTGATAACTTTGGAAAAACACTTCAGACAGTTTAGATTTGATGTGCAACTACTAGAAAGACCCTTTCTGCTATAGTGGGAGGTTAAAATTTCATGTTCTGAAGCTTTCCTGAAAAGTTATGGCACAATGCACAAAAACGCTTTTCAGCCTGAGATAAGGTGGGTTTCGGAACGCCAAACATAAAAGTGTTGATAACTTTTGAAAAACACTTCAGACAGCTTAGATTTGATGTGCAACTACTAGAAAGACCCTTTCTGCTATAGTGGGAGGTTAAAATTTCATGTTCTGAAGCTTCCCTGAAAAGTTATGGCACAATGCACAAAAACGCTTTTCAGCCTGAGATAAGGTGGGTTTCGGAACGCCAAACATAAAAGTGTTAATAACTTTCGAAAAACACTTCAGACAGCTTAGATTTGATGTGCACCTACTAGAAAGACCCTTTCTGCAATAGTGGGAGGTTAAAATTTCATGTTCTGAAGCTTCCCTGAAAAGTTATGGCACAATGCGTAAAAACGCTTTTCAGCCTGAGATAAGGTGGGTTTCGGAACGCCAAACATAAAAGTGTTGATAACTTTGGAAAAACACTTCAGACAGTTTAGATTTGATGTGCAACTACTAGAAAGACCCTTTCTGCTATAGTGGGAGGTTAAAATTTCATGTTCTGAAGCTTTCCTGAAAAGTTATGGCACAATGCACAAAAACGCTTTTCAGCCTGAGATAAGGTGGGTTTCGGAACGCCAAACATAAAAGTGTTAATAACTTTGGAAAAACACTTCAGACAGTTTAGATTTGATGTGCAACTACTAGAAAGACCCTTTCTGCTATAGTGGGAGGTTAAAATTTCATGTTCTGAAGCTTCCCTGAAAAGTTATGGCACAATGCGTAAAAACGCTTTTCAGCCTGAGATAAGTTGGGTTTCGGAACGCCAAAGATAAAAGTGTTGATAACTTTGGAAAAACACTTCAGACAGTTTAGATTTGATGTGCAACTACTAGAAAGACCCTTTCTGCTATAGTGGGAGGTTAAAATTTCATGTTCTGAAGCTTCCCTGAAAAGTTATGGCACAATGCACAAAAACGCTTTTCAGCCTGAGATAAGGTGGGTTTCGGAACGCCAAACATAAAAGTGTTAATAACTTTGGAAAAACACTTCAGACAGTTTAGATTTGATGTGCAACTACTAGAAAGACCCTTTCTGCTATAGTGGGAGGTTAAAATTTCATGTTCTGAAGCTTCCCTGAAAAGTTATGGCACAATGCACAAAAACGCTTTTCAGCCTGAGATAAGGTGGGTTTCGGAACGCCAAACATAAAAGTGTTAATAACTTTGGAAAAACACTTCAGACAGTTTAGATTTGATGTGCAACTACTAGAAAGACCCTTTCTGCTATAGTGGGAGGTTAAAATTTCATGTTCTGAAGCTTCCCTGAAAAGTTATGGCACAATGCACAAAAACGCTTTTCAGCCTGAGATAAGGTGGGTTTCCGAACGCCAAACATAAAAGTGTTGATAACGTTCGAAAAACACTTCAAAGATCTTAGATTTGATGTGCACCTTCTAGAAAGACCCTTTCTGCTATAGTGGGAGGTTAAAATTTCATGTTCTGAAGCTTCCCTGAAAAGTTATGGCACAATGCGTAAAAACGCTTTTCAGCCTGAGATAAGGTGGGTTTCGGAACGCCAAACATAAAAGTGTTGATAACTTTGGAAAAACACTTCAGACAGTTTAGATTTGATGTGCAACTACTAGAAAGACCCTTTCTGCTATAGTGGGAGGTTAAAATTTCATGTTCTGAAGCTTTCCTGAAAAGTTATGGCACAATGCACAAAAACGCTTTTCAGCCTGAGATAAGGTGGGTTTCGGAACGCCAAACATAAAAGTGTTGATAACTTTGGAAAAACACTTCAGACAGCTTAGATTTGATGTGCAACTACTAGAAAGACCCTTTCTGCTATAGTGGGAGGTTAAAATTTCATGTTCTGAAGCTTCCCTGAAAAGTTATGGCACAATGCACAAAAACGCTTTTCAGCCTGAGATAAGGTGGGTTTCGGAACGCCAAACATAAAAGTGTTAATAACTTTGGAAAAACACTTCAGACAGTTTAGATTTGATGTGCAACTACTAGAAAGACCCTTTCTGCTATAGTGGGAGGTTAAAATTTCATGTTCTGAAGCTTCCCTGAAAAGTTATGGCACAATGCACAAAAACGCTTTTCAGCCTGAGATAAGGTGGGTTTCGGAACGCCAAACATAAAAGTGTTAATAACTTTGGAAAAACACTTCAGACAGTTTAGATTTGATGTGCAACTACTAGAAAGACCCTTTCTGCTATAGTGGGAGGTTAAAATTTCATGTTCTGAAGCTTCCCTGAAAAGTTATGGCACAATGCACAAAAACGCTTTTCAGCCTGAGATAAGGTGGGTTTCGGAACGCCAAACATAAAAGTGTTGATAACTTTCGAAAAACACTTCAGACAGCTTAGATTTGATGTGCACCTACTAGAAAGACCCTTTCTGCTATAGTGGGAGGTTAAAATTTCATGTTCTGAAGCTTCCCTGAAAAGTTATGGCACAATGCACAAAAACGCTTTTCAGCCTGAGATAAGGTGGGTTTCGGAACGCCAAACATAAAAGTGTTGATAACTTTCGAAAAACACTTCAGACAGCTTAGATTTGATGTGCACCTACTAGAAAGACCCTTTCTGCTATAGTGGGAGGTTAAAATTTCATGTTCTGAAGCTTCCCTGAAAAGTTATGGCACAATGCGTAAAAACGCTTTTCAGCCTGAGATAAGGTGGGTTTCGGAACGCCAAACATAAAAGTGTTGATAACTTTGGAAAAACACTTCAGACAGTTTAGATTTGATGTGCAACTACTAGAAAGACCCTTTCTGCTATAGTGGGAGGTTAAAATTTCATGTTCTGAAGCATTCCTGAAAAGTTATGGCACAATGCACAAAAACGCTTTTCAGCCTGAGATAAGGTGGGTTTCGGAAGGCCAAACATAAAAGTGTTGATAACTTTGGAAAAACACTTCAGACAGCTTAGATTTGATGTGCAACTACTAGAAAGACCCTTTCTGCTATAGTGGGAGGTTAAAATTTCATGTTCTGAAGCTTCCCTGAAAAGTTATGGCACAATGCACAAAAACGCTTTTCAGCCTGAGATAAGGTGGGTTTCGGAACGCCAAACATAAAAGTGTTAATAACTTTGGAAAAACACTTCAGACAGTTTAGATTTGATGTGCAACTACTAGAAAGACCCTTTCTGCTATAGTGGGAAGTTAAAATTTCATGTTCTGAAGCTTCCCTGAAAAGTTATGGCACAATGCACAAAAACGCTTTTCAGCCTGAGATAAGGTGGGTTTCGGAACGCCAAACATAAAAGTGTTAATAACTTTGGAAAAACACTTCAGACAGTTTAGATTTGATGTGCAACTACTAGAAAGACCCTTTCTGCTATAGTGGGAGGTTAAAATTTCATGTTCTGAAGCTTCCCTGAAAAGTTATGGCACAATGCCTAAAAACGCTTTTCAGCCTGAGATAAGGTGGGTTTCGGAACGCCAAACATAAAAGTGTTGATAACTTTGGAAAAACACTTCAGACAGTTTAGATTTGATGTGCAACTACTAGAAAGACCCTTTCTGCTATAGTGGGAGGTTAAAATTTCATGTTCTGAAGCTTCCCTGAAAAGTTATGGCACAATGCACAAAAACGCTTTTCAGCCTGAGATAAGGTGGGTTTCGGAACGCCAAACATAAAAGTGTTAATAACTTTGGAAAAACACTTCAGACAGTTTAGATTTGATGTGCAACTACTAGAAAGACCCTTTCTGCTATAGTGGGAGGTTAAAATTTCATGTTCTGAAGCTTCCCTGAAAAGTTATGGCACAATGCACAAAAACGCTTTTCAGCCTGAGATAAGGTGGGTTTCCGAACGCCAAACATAAAAGTGTTGATAACGTTCGAAAAACACTTCAAAGATCTTAGATTTGATGTGCACCTTCTAGAAAGACCCTTTCTGCTATAGTGGGAGGTTAAAATTTCATGTTCTGAAGCTTCCCTGAAAAGTTATGGCACAATGCGTAAAAACGCTTTTCAGCCTGAGATAAGGTGGGTTTCGGAACGCCAAACATAAAAGTGTTGATAACTTTGGAAAAACACTTCAGACAGTTTAGATTTGATGTGCAACTACTAGAAAGACCCTTTCTGCTATAGTGGGAGGTTAAAATTTCATGTTCTGAAGCTTTCCTGAAAAGTTATGGCACAATGCACAAAAACGCTTTTCAGCCTGAGATAAGGTGGGTTTCGGAACGCCAAACATAAAAGTGTTGATAACTTTGGAAAAACACTTCAGACAGCTTAGATTTGATGTGCAACTACTAGAAAGACCCTTTCTGCTATAGTGGGAGGTTAAAATTTCATGTTCTGAAGCTTCCCTGAAAAGTTATGGCACAATGCACAAAAACGCTTTTCAGCCTGAGATAAGGTGGGTTTCGGAACGCCAAACATAAAAGTGTTAATAACTTTGGAAAAACACTTCAGACAGTTTAGATTTGATGTGCAACTACTAGAAAGACCCTTTCTGCTATAGTGGGAGGTTAAAATTTCATGTTCTGAAGCTTCCCTGAAAAGTTATGGCACAATGCACAAAAACGCTTTTCAGCCTGAGATAAGGTGGGTTTCGGAACGCCAAACATAAAAGTGTTAATAACTTTGGAAAAACACTTCAGACAGTTTAGATTTGATGTGCAACTACTAGAAAGACCCTTTCTGCTATAGTGGGAGGTTAAAATTTCATGTTCTGAAGCTTCCCTGAAAAGTTATGGCACAATGCACAAAAACGCTTTTCAGCCTGAGATAAGGTGGGTTTCGGAACGCCAAACATAAAAGTGTTGATAACTTTCGAAAAACACTTCAGACAGCTTAGATTTGATGTGCACCTACTAGAAAGACCCTTTCTGCTATAGTGGGAGGTTAAAATTTCATGTTCTGAAGCTTCCCTGAAAAGTTATGGCACAATGCACAAAAACGCTTTTCAGCCTGAGATAAGGTGGGTTTCGGAACGCCAAACATAAAAGTGTTGATAACTTTCGAAAAACACTTCAGACAGCTTAGATTTGATGTGCACCTACTAGAAAGACCCTTTCTGCTATAGTGGGAGGTTAAAATTTCATGTTCTGAAGCTTCCCTGAAAAGTTATGGCACAATGCGTAAAAACGCTTTTCAGCCTGAGATAAGGTGGGTTTCGGAACGCCAAACATAAAAGTGTTGATAACTTTGGAAAAACACTTCAGACAGTTTAGATTTGATGTGCAACTACTAGAAAGACCCTTTCTGCTATAGTGGGAGGTTAAAATTTCATGTTCTGAAGCATTCCTGAAAAGTTATGGCACAAAGCACAAAAACGCTTTTCAGCCTGAGATAAGGTGGGTTTCGGAAGGCCAAACATAAAAGTGTTGATAACTTTGGAAAAACACTTCAGACAGCTTAGATTTGATCTGCAACTACTAGAAAGACCCTTTCTGCTATAGTGGGAGGTTAAAATTTCATGTTCTGAAGCTTCCCTGAAAAGTTATGGCACAATGCACAAAAACGCTTTTCAGCCTGAGATAAGGTGGGTTTCGGAACGCCAAACATAAAAGTGTTAATAACTTTGGAAAAACACTTCAGACAGTTTAGATTTGATGTGCAACTACTAGAAAGACCCTTTCTGCTATAGTGGGAAGTTAAAATTTCATGTTCTGAAGCTTCCCTGAAAAGTTATGGCACAATGCACAAAAACGCTTTTCAGCCTGAGATAAGGTGGGTTTCGGAACGCCAAACATAAAAGTGTTAATAACTTTGGAAAAACACTTCAGACAGTTTAGATTTGATGTGCAACTACTAGAAAGACCCTTTCTGCTATAGTGGGAGGTTAAAATTTCATGTTCTGAAGCTTCCCTGAAAAGTTTTGGCACAATGCACAAAAACGCTTTTCAGCCTGAGATAAGGTGGGTTTCGGAACGCCAAACATAAAAGTGTTAATAACTTTGGAAAAACACTTCAGACAGTTTAGATTTGATGTGCAACTACTAGAAAGACCCTTTCTGCTATAGTGGGAGGTTAAGATTTCATGTTCTGAAGCTTCCCTGAAAAGTTATGGCACAATGCACAAAAACGCTTTTCAGCCTGAGATAAGGTGGGTTTCGGAACGCCAAACATAAAAGTGTTGATAACTTTCGAAAAACACTTCAGAGAGCTTAGATTTGATGTGCACCTACTAGAAAGACCCTTTCTGCTATAGTGGGAGGTTAAAATTTCATGTTCTGAAGCTTCCCTGAAAAGTTATGGCACAATGCGTAAAAACGCTTTTCAGCCTGAGATAAGGTGGGTTTCGGAACGCCAAACATAAAAGTGTTGATAACTTTGGAAAAACACTTCAGACATTTTAGATTTGATGTGCAACTACTAGAAAGACCCTTTCTGCTATAGTGGGAGGTTAAAATTTCATGTTCTGAAGCTTTCCTGAAAAGTTATGGCACAATGCACAAAAACGCTTTTCAGCCTGAGATAAGGTGGGTTTCGGAACGCCAAACATAAAAGTGTTGATAACTTTGGAAAAACACTTCAGACAGCTTAGATTTGATGTGCAACTACTAGAAAGACCCTTTCTGCTATAGTGGGAGGTTAAAATTTCATGTTCTGAAGCTTCCCTGAAAAGTTATGGCACAATGCACAAAAACGCTTTTCAGCCTGAGATAAGGTGGGTTTCGGAACGCCAAACATAAAAGTGTTGATAACTTTGGAAAAACACTTCAGACAGCTTAGATTTGATGTGCACCTACTAGAAAGACCCTTTCTGCTATAGTGGGAGGTTAAAATTTCATGTTCTGAAGCTTCCCTGAAAAGTTATGGCACAATGCGTAAAAACGCTTTTCAGCCTGAGATAAGGTGGGTTTCGGAACGCCAAACATAAAAGTGTTGATAACTTTGGAAAAACACTTCAGACAGTTTAGATTTGATGTGCAACTACTAGAAAGACCCTTTCTGCTATAGTGGGAGGTTAAAATTTCATGTTCTGAAGCTTCCCTGAAAAGTTATGGCACAATGCACAAAAACGCTTTTCAGCCTGAGATAAGGTGGGTTTCGGAACGCCAAACATAAAAGTGTTAATAACTTTGGAAAAACACTTCAGACAGTTTAGATTTGATGTGCAACTACTAGAAAGACCCTTTCTGCTATAGTGGGAGGTTAAAATTTCATGTTCTGAAGCTTCCCTGAAAAGTTATGGCACAATGCGTAAAAACGCTTTTCAGCCTGAGATAAGGTGGGTTTCGGAACGCCAAACATAAAAGTGTTGATAACTTTGGAAAAACACTTCAGACAGTTTAGATTTGATGTGCAACTACTAGAAAGACCCTTTCTGCTATAGTGGGAGGTTAAAATTTCATGTTCTGAAGCTTTCCTGAAAAGTTATGGCACAATGCACAAAAACGCTTTTCAGCCTGAGATAAGGTGGGTTTCGGAACGCCAAACATAAAAGTGTTGATAACTTTTGAAAAACACTTCAGACAGCTTAGATTTGATGTGCAACTACTAGAAAGACCCTTTCTGCTATAGTGGGAGGTTAAAATTTCATGTTCTGAAGCTTCCCTGAAAAGTTATGGCACAATGCGTAAAAACGCTTTTCAGCCTGAGATAAGGTGGGTTTCGGAACGCCAAACATAAAAGTGTTGATAACTTTGGAAAAACACTTCAGACAGTTTAGATTTGATGTGCACCTACTAGAAAGACCCTTTCTGCAATAGTGGGAGGTTAAAATTTCATGTTCTGAAGCTTCCCTGAAAAGTTATAGCACAATGCGTAAAAACGCTTTTCAGCCTGAGATAAGGTGGGTTTCGGAACGCCAAACATAAAAGTGTTGATAACTTTGGAAAAACACTTCAGACAGTTTAGATTTGATGTGCAACTACTAGAAAGACCCTTTCTGCTATAGTGGGAGGTTAAAATTTCATGTTCTGAAGCTTTCCTGAAAAGTTATGGCACAATGCACAAAAACGCTTTTCAGCCTGAGATAAGGTGGGTTTCGGAACGCCAAACATAAAAGTGTTAATAACTTTGGAAAAACACTTCAGACAGTTTAGATTTGATGTGCAACTACTAGAAAGACCCTTTCTGCTATAGTGGGAGGTTAAAATTTCATGTTCTGAAGCTTCCCTGAAAAGTTATGGCACAATGCGTAAAAACGCTTTTCAGCCTGAGATAAGGTGGGTTTCGGAACGCCAAACATAAAAGTGTTGATAACTTTGGAAAAACACTTCAGACAGTTTAGATTTGATGTGCAACTACTAGAAAGACCCTTTCTGCTATAGTGGGAGGTTAAAATTTCATGTTCTGAAGCTTCCCTGAAAAGTTATGGCACAATGCACAAAAACGCTTTTCAGCCTGAGATAAGGTGGGTTTCGGAACGCCAAACATAAAAGTGTTAATAACTTTGGAAAAACACTTCAGACAGTTTAGATTTGATGTGCAACTACTAGAAAGACCCTTTCTGCTATAGTGGGAGGTTAAAATTTCATGTTCTGAAGCTTCCCTGAAAAGTTATGGCACAATGCACAAAAACGCTTTTCAGCCTGAGATAAGGTGGGTTTCGGAACGCCAAACATAAAAGTGTTAATAACTTTGGAAAAACACTTCAGACAGTTTAGATTTGATGTGCAACTACTAGAAAGACCCTTTCTGCTATAGTGGGAGGTTAAAATTTCATGTTCTGAAGCTTCCCTGAAAAGTTATGGCACAATGCACAAAAACGCTTTTCAGCCTGAGATAAGGTGGGTTTCGGAACGCCAAACATAAAAGTGTTAATAACTTTGGAAAAACACTTCAGACAGTTTAGATTTTATGTGCAACTACTAGAAAGACCCTTTCTGCTATAGTGGGAGGTTAAAATTTCATGTTCTGAAGCTTCCCTGAAAAGTTATGGCACAATGCACAAAAACGCTTTTCAGCCTGAGATAAGGTGGGTTTCGGAACGCCAAACATAAAAGTGTTGATAACTTTCGAAAAACACTTCAGAGAGCTTAGATTTGATGTGCACCTACTAGAAAGACCCTTTCTGCTATAGTGGGAGGTTAAAATTTCATGTTCTGAAGCTTCCCTGAAAAGTTATGGCACAATGCGTAAAAACGCTTTTCAGCCTGAGATAAGGTGGGTTTCGGAACGCCAAACATAAAAGTGTTGATAACTTTGGAAAAACACTTCAGACAGTTTAGATTTGATGTGCAACTACTAGAAAGACCCTTTCTGCTATAGTGGAAGGTTAAAATTTCATGTTCTGAAGCTTTCCTGAAAAGTTATGGCACAATGCACAAAAACGCTTTTCAGCCTGAGATAAGGTGGGTTTCGGAACGCCAAACATAAAAGTGTTGATAACTTTTGAAAAACACTTCAGACAGATTAGATTTGATGTGCAACTACTAGAAAGACCCTTTCTGCTATAGTGGGAGGTTAAAATTTCATGTTCTGAAGCTTCCCTGAAAAGTTATGGCACAATGCACAAAAACGCTTTTCAGCCTGAGATAAGGTGGGTTTCGGAACGCCAAACATAAAAGTGTTGATAACTTTCGAAAAACACTTCAGACAGCTTAGATTTGATGTGCACCTACTAGAAAGACCCTTTCTGCTATAGTGGGAGGTTAAAATTTCATGTTCTGAAGCTTCCCTGAAAAGTTATGGCACAATGCGTAAAAACGCTTTTCAGCCTGAGATAAGGTGGGTTTCGGAACGCCAAACATAAAAGTGTTGATAACTTTGGAAAAACACTTCAGACAGTTTAGATTTGATGTGCAACTACTAGAAAGACCCTTTCTGCTATAGTGGGAGGTTAAAATTTCATGTTCTGAAGCTTTCCTGAAAAGTTATGGCACAATGCACAAAAACGCTTTTCAGCCTGAGATAAGGTGGGTTTCGGAACGCCAAACATAAAAGTGTTGATAACTTTGGAAAAACACTTCAGACAGCTTAGATTTGATGTGCAACTACTAGAAAGACCCTTTCTGCTATAGTGGGAGGTTAAAATTTCATGTTCTGAAGCTTCCCTGAAAAGTTATGGCACAATGCACAAAAACGCTTTTCAGCCTGAGATAAGGTGGGTTTCGGAACGCCAAACATAAAAGTGTTGATAACTTTCGAAAAACACTTCAGACAGCTTAGATTTGATGTGCACCTACTAGAAAGACCCTTTCTGCTATAGCGGGAGGTTAAAATTTCATGTTCTGAAGCTTCCCTGAAAAGTTATGGCACAATGCGTAAAAACGCTTTTCAGCCTGAGATAAGGTGGGTTTCGGAACGCCAAACATAAAAGTGTTGATAACTTTGGAAAAACACTTCAGACAGTTTAGATTTGATGTGCAACTACTAGAAAGACCCTTTCTGCTATAGTGGGAGGTTAAAATTTCATGTTCTGAAGCTTTCCTGAAAAGTTATGGCACAATGCACAAAAACGCTTTTCAGCCTGAGACAAGGTGGGTTTCGGAACGCCAAACATAAAAGTGTTGATAACTTTGGAAAAACACTTCAGACAGCTTAGATTTGATGTGCAACTACTAGAAAGACCCTTTCTGCTATAGTGGGAGGTTAAAATTTCATGTTCTGAAGCTTCCCTGAAAAGTTATGGCACAATGCACAAAAACGCTTTTCAGCCTGAGATAAGGTGGGTTTCGGAACGCCAAACATAAAACTGTTGATAACTTTCGAAAAACACTTCAGACAGCTTAGATTTGATGTGCACCTACTAGAAAGACCCTTTCTACTATAGTGGGAGGTTAAAATTTCATGTTCTGAAGCTTCCCTGAAAAGTTATGGCACAATGCACAAAAACGCTTTTCAGCCTGAGATAAGGTGGGTTTCGGAACGCCAAACATAAAAGTGTTAATAACTTTGGAAAAACACTTCAGACAGTTTAGATTTGATGTGCAACTACTAGAAAGACCCTTTCTGCTATAGTGGGAGGTTAAAATTTCATGTTCTGAAGCTTCCCTGAAAAGTTATGGCACAATGCACAAAAACGCTTTTCAGCCTGAGATAAGGTGGGTTTCGGAACGCCAAACATAAAAGTGTTAATAACTTTGGAAAAACACTTCAGACAGTTTAGATTTGATGTGCAACTACTAGAAAGACCCTTTCTGCTATAGTGGGAGGTTAAAATTTCATGTTCTGAAGCTTCCCTGAAAAGTTATGGCACAATGCACAAAAACGCTTTTCAGCCTGAGATAAGGTGGGTTTCGGAACGCCAAACATAAAAGTGTTAATAACTTTGGAAAAACACTTCAGACAGTTTAGATTTGATGTGCAACTACTAGAAAGACCCTTTCTGCTATAGTGGGAGGTTAAAATGTTATGTTCTGAAGCTTCCCTGAAAAGTTATGGCACAATGCACAAAAACGCTTTTCAGCCTGAGATAAGGTGGGTTTCGGAACGCCAAACATAAAAGTGTTGATAACTTTCGAAAAACACTTCAGAGAGCTTAGATTTGATGTGCACCTACTAGAAAGACCCTTTCTGCTATAGTGGGAGGTTAAAATTTCATGTTCTGAAGCTTCCCTGAAAAGTTATGGCACAATGCGTAAAAACGCTTTTCAGCCTGAGATAAGGTGGGTTTCGGAACGCCAAACATAAAAGTGTTGATAACTTTGGAAAAACACTTCAGACAGTTTAGATTTGATGTGCAACTACTAGAAAGACCCTTTCTGCTATAGTGGGAGGTTAAAATTTCATGTTCTGAAGCTTTCCTGAAAAGTTATGGCACAATGCACAAAAACGCTTTTCAGCCTGAGATAAGGTGGGTTTCGGAACGCCAAACATAAAAGTGTTGATAACTTTGGAAAAACACTTCAGACAGTTTAAATTTGATGTGCAACTACTAGAAAGACCCTTTCTGCTATAGTGGGAGGTTAAAATTTCATGTTCTGAAGCTTTCCTGAAAAGTTATGGCACAATGCACAAAAACGCTTTTCAGCCTGAGATAAGGTGGGTTTCGGAACGCCAAACATAAAAGTGTTGATAACTTTGGAAAAACACTTCAGACAGCTTAGATTTGATGTGCAACTACTAGAAAGACCCTTTCTGCTATAGTGGGAGGTTAAAATTTCATGTTCTGAAGCTTCCCTGAAAAGTTATGGCACAATGCACAAAAACGCTTTTCAGCCTGAGATAAGGTGGGTTTCGGAACGCCAAACATAAAAGTGTTAATAACTTTGGAAAAACACTTCAGACAGTTTAGATTTGATGTGCAACTACTAGAAAGACCCTTTCTGCTATAGTGGGAGGTTAAAATTTCATGTTCTGAAGCTTCCCTGAAAAGTTATGGCACAATGCACAAAAACGCTTTTCAGCCTGAGATAAGGTGGGTTTCGGAACGCCAAACATAAAAGTGTTAATAACTTTGGAAAAACACTTCAGACAGTTTAGATTTGATGTGCAACTACTAGAAAGACCCTTTCTGCTATAGTGGGAGGTTAAAATTTCATGTTCTGAAGCTTCCCTGAAAAGTTATGGCACAATGCACAAAAACGCGTTTCAGCCTGAGATAAGGTGGGTTTCGGAACGCCAAACATAAAAGTGTTGATAACTTTCGAAAAACACTTCAGAGAGCTTAGATTCGATGTGCACCTACTAGAAAGACCCTTTCTGCTATAGTGGGAGGTTAAAATTTCATGTTCTGAAGCTTCCCTGAAAAGTTATGGCACAATGCATAAAAACGCTTTTCAGCCTGAGATAAGATGGGTTTCGGAACGCCAAACATAAAAGTGTTGATAACTTTGGAAAAACACTTCAGACAGTTTAGATTTGATGTGCAACTACTAGAAAGACCCTTTCTGCTATAGTGGGAGGTTAAAATTTCATGTTCTGAAGCTTTCCTGAAAAGTTATGGCACAATGCACAAAAACGCTTTTCAGCCTGAGATAAGGTGGGTTTCGGAACGCCAAACATAAAAGTGTTGATAACTTTTGAAAAACACTTCAGACAGCTTAGATTTGATGTGCAACTACTAGAAAGACCCTTTCTGCTATAGTGGGAGGTTAAAATTTCATGTTCTGAAGCTTCCCTGAAAAGTTATGGCACAATGCACAAAAACGCTTTTCAGCCTGAGATAAGGTGGGTTTCGGAACGCCAAACATAAAAGTGTTAATAACTTTCGAAAAACACTTCAGACAGGATGTGCACCTACTAGAAAGACCCTTTCTGCTATAGTGGGAGGTTAAAATTTCATGTTCTGAAGCTTCCCTGAAAAGTTATGGCACAATGCGTAAAAACGCTTTTCAGCCTGAGATAAGCTGGGTTTCGGAACGCCAAACATAAAAGTGTTGATAACTTTGGAAAAACACTTCAGACAGTTTAGATTTGATGTGCAACTACTAGAAAGACCCTTTCTGCTATAGTGGGAGGTTAAAATTTCATGTTCTGAAGCTTCCCTGAAAAGTTATGGCACAATGCACAAAAACGCTTTTCAGCCTGAGATAAGGTGGGTTTCGGAACGCCAAACATAAAAGTGTTAATAACTTTGGAAAAACACTTCAGACAGTTTAGATTTGATGTGCAACTACTAGAAAGACCCTTTCTGCTATAGTGGGAGGTTAAAATTTCATGTTCTGAAGCTTCCCTGAAAAGTTATGGCACAATGCACAAAAACGCTTTTCAGCCTGAGATAAGGTGGGTTTCGGAACGCCAAACATAAAAGTGTTAATAACTTTGGAAAAACACTTCAGACAGTTTAGATTTGATGTGCAACTACTAGAAAGACCCTTTCTGCTATAGTGGGAGGTTAAAATTTCATGTTCTGAAGCTTCCCTGAAAAGTTATGGCACAATGCACAAAAACGCTTTTCAGCCTGAGATAAGGTGGGTTTCGGAACGCCAAACATAAAAGTGTTAATAACTTTGGAAAAACACTTCAGACAGTTTAGATTTTATGTGCAACTACTAGAAAGACCCTTTCTGCTATAGTGGGAGGTTAAAATTTCATGTTCTGAAGCTTCCCTGAAAAGTTATGGCACAATGCACAAAAACGCTTTTCAGCCTGAGATAAGGTGGGTTTCGGAACGCCAAACATAAAAGTGTTGATAACTTTCGAAAAACACTTCAGAGAGCTTAGATTTGATGTGCACCTACTAGAAAGACCCTTTCTGCTATAGTGGGAGGTTAAAATTTCATGTTCTGAAGCTTCCCTGAAAAGTTATGGCACAATGCGTAAAAACGCTTTTCAGCCTGAGATAAGGTGGGTTTCGGAACGCCAAACATAAAAGTGTTGATAACTTTGGAAAAACACTTCAGACAGTTTAGATTTGATGTGCAACTACTAGAAAGACCCTTTCTGCTATAGTGGAAGGTTAAAATTTCATGTTCTGAAGCTTTCCTGAAAAGTTATGGCACAATGCACAAAAACGCTTTTCAGCCTGAGATAAGGTGGGTTTCGGAACGCCAAACATAAAAGTGTTGATAACTTTTGAAAAACACTTCAGACAGATTAGATTTGATGTGCAACTACTAGAAAGACCCTTTCTGCTATAGTGGGAGGTTAAAATTTCATGTTCTGAAGCTTCCCTGAAAAGTTATGGCACAATGCACAAAAACGCTTTTCAGCCTGAGATAAGGTGGGTTTCGGAACGCCAAACATAAAAGTGTTGATAACTTTCGAAAAACACTTCAGACAGCTTAGATTTGATGTGCACCTACTAGAAAGACCCTTTCTGCTATAGTGGGAGGTTAAAATTTCATGTTCTGAAGCTTCCCTGAAAAGTTATGGCACAATGCGTAAAAACGCTTTTCAGCCTGAGATAAGGTGGGTTTCGGAACGCCAAACATAAAAGTGTTGATAACTTTGGAAAAACACTTCAGACAGTTTAGATTTGATGTGCAACTACTAGAAAGACCCTTTCTGCTATAGTGGGAGGTTAAAATTTCATGTTCTGAAGCTTTCCTGAAAAGTTATGGCACAATGCACAAAAACGCTTTTCAGCCTGAGATAAGGTGGGTTTCGGAACGCCAAACATAAAAGTGTTGATAACTTTGGAAAAACACTTCAGACAGCTTAGATTTGATGTGCAACTACTAGAAAGACCCTTTCTGCTATAGTGGGAGGTTAAAATTTCATGTTCTGAAGCTTCCCTGAAAAGTTATGGCACAATGCACAAAAACGCTTTTCAGCCTGAGATAAGGTGGGTTTCGGAACGCCAAACATAAAAGTGTTGATAACTTTCGAAAAACACTTCAGACAGCTTAGATTTGATGTGCACCTACTAGAAAGACCCTTTCTGCTATAGCGGGAGGTTAAAATTTCATGTTCTGAAGCTTCCCTGAAAAGTTATGGCACAATGCGTAAAAACGCTTTTCAGCCTGAGATAAGGTGGGTTTCGGAACGCCAAACATAAAAGTGTTGATAACTTTGGAAAAACACTTCAGACAGTTTAGATTTGATGTGCAACTACTAGAAAGACCCTTTCTGCTATAGTGGGAGGTTAAAATTTCATGTTCTGAAGCTTTCCTGAAAAGTTATGGCACAATGCACAAAAACGCTTTTCAGCCTGAGATAAGGTGGGTTTCGGAACGCCAAACATAAAAGTGTTGATAACTTTGGAAAAACACTTCAGACAGCTTAGATTTGATGTGCAACTACTAGAAAGACCCTTTCTGCTATAGTGGGAGGTTAAAATTTCATGTTCTGAAGCTTCCCTGAAAAGTTATGGCACAATGCACAAAAACGCTTTTCAGCCTGAGATAAGGTGGGTTTCGGAACGCCAAACATAAAACTGTTGATAACTTTCGAAAAACACTTCAGACAGCTTAGATTTGATGTGCACCTACTAGAAAGACCCTTTCTACTATAGTGGGAGGTTAAAATTTCATGTTCTGAAGCTTCCCTGAAAAGTTATGGCACAATGCACAAAAACGCTTTTCAGCCTGAGATAAGGTGGGTTTCGGAACGCCAAACATAAAAGTGTTAATAACTTTGGAAAAACACTTCAGACAGTTTAGATTTGATGTGCAACTACTAGAAAGACCCTTTCTGCTATAGTGGGAGGTTAAAATTTCATGTTCTGAAGCTTCCCTGAAAAGTTATGGCACAATGCACAAAAACGCTTTTCAGCCTGAGATAAGGTGGGTTTCGGAACGCCAAACATAAAAGTGTTAATAACTTTGGAAAAACACTTCAGACAGTTTAGATTTGATGTGCAACTACTAGAAAGACCCTTTCTGCTATAGTGGGAGGTTAAAATTTCATGTTCTGAAGCTTCCCTGAAAAGTTATGGCACAATGCACAAAAACGCTTTTCAGCCTGAGATAAGGTGGGTTTCGGAACGCCAAACATAAAAGTGTTAATAACTTTGGAAAAACACTTCAGACAGTTTAGATTTGATGTGCAACTACTAGAAAGACCCTTTCTGCTATAGTGGGAGGTTAAAATGTTATGTTCTGAAGCTTCCCTGAAAAGTTATGGCACAATGCACAAAAACGCTTTTCAGCCTGAGATAAGGTGGGTTTCGGAACGCCAAACATAAAAGTGTTGATAACTTTCGAAAAACACTTCAGAGAGCTTAGATTTGATGTGCACCTACTAGAAAGACCCTTTCTGCTATAGTGGGAGGTTAAAATTTCATGTTCTGAAGCTTCCCTGAAAAGTTATGGCACAATGCGTAAAAACGCTTTTCAGCCTGAGATAAGGTGGGTTTCGGAACGCCAAACATAAAAGTGTTGATAACTTTGGAAAAACACTTCAGACAGTTTAGATTTGATGTGCAACTACTAGAAAGACCCTTTCTGCTATAGTGGGAGGTTAAAATTTCATGTTCTGAAGCTTTCCTGAAAAGTTATGGCACAATGCACAAAAACGCTTTTCAGCCTGAGATAAGGTGGGTTTCGGAACGCCAAACATAAAAGTGTTGATAACTTTGGAAAAACACTTCAGACAGTTTAAATTTGATGTGCAACTACTAGAAAGACCCTTTCTGCTATAGTGGGAGGTTAAAATTTCATGTTCTGAAGCTTTCCTGAAAAGTTATGGCACAATGCACAAAAACGCTTTTCAGCCTGAGATAAGGTGGGTTTCGGAACGCCAAACATAAAAGTGTTGATAACTTTGGAAAAACACTTCAGACAGCTTAGATTTGATGTGCAACTACTAGAAAGACCCTTTCTGCTATAGTGGGAGGTTAAAATTTCATGTTCTGAAGCTTCCCTGAAAAGTTATGGCACAATGCACAAAAACGCTTTTCAGCCTGAGATAAGGTGGGTTTCGGAACGCCAAACATAAAAGTGTTAATAACTTTGGAAAAACACTTCAGACAGTTTAGATTTGATGTGCAACTACTAGAAAGACCCTTTCTGCTATAGTGGGAGGTTAAAATTTCATGTTCTGAAGCTTCCCTGAAAAGTTATGGCACAATGCACAAAAACGCTTTTCAGCCTGAGATAAGGTGGGTTTCGGAACGCCAAACATAAAAGTGTTAATAACTTTGGAAAAACACTTCAGACAGTTTAGATTTGATGTGCAACTACTAGAAAGACCCTTTCTGCTATAGTGGGAGGTTAAAATTTCATGTTCTGAAGCTTCCCTGAAAAGTTATGGCACAATGCACAAAAACGCGTTTCAGCCTGAGATAAGGTGGGTTTCGGAACGCCAAACATAAAAGTGTTGATAACTTTCGAAAAACACTTCAGAGAGCTTAGATTCGATGTGCACCTACTAGAAAGACCCTTTCTGCTATAGTGGGAGGTTAAAATTTCATGTTCTGAAGCTTCCCTGAAAAGTTATGGCACAATGCATAAAAACGCTTTTCAGCCTGAGATAAGATGGGTTTCGGAACGCCAAACATAAAAGTGTTGATAACTTTGGAAAAACACTTCAGACAGTTTAGATTTGATGTGCAACTACTAGAAAGACCCTTTCTGCTATAGTGGGAGGTTAAAATTTCATGTTCTGAAGCTTTCCTGAAAAGTTATGGCACAATGCACAAAAACGCTTTTCAGCCTGAGATAAGGTGGGTTTCGGAACGCCAAACATAAAAGTGTTGATAACTTTTGAAAAACACTTCAGACAGCTTAGATTTGATGTGCAACTACTAGAAAGACCCTTTCTGCTATAGTGGGAGGTTAAAATTTCATGTTCTGAAGCTTCCCTGAAAAGTTATGGCACAATGCACAAAAACGCTTTTCAGCCTGAGATAAGGTGGGTTTCGGAACGCCAAACATAAAAGTGTTAATAACTTTCGAAAAACACTTCAGACAGGATGTGCACCTACTAGAAAGACCCTTTCTGCTATAGTGGGAGGTTAAAATTTCATGTTCTGAAGCTTCCCTGAAAAGTTATGGCACAATGCGTAAAAACGCTTTTCAGCCTGAGATAAGCTGGGTTTCGGAACGCCAAACATAAAAGTGTTGATAACTTTGGAAAAACACTTCAGACAGTTTAGATTTGATGTGCAACTACTAGAAAGACCCTTTCTGCTATAGTGGGAGGTTAAAATTTCATGTTCTGAAGCTTCCCTGAAAAGTTATGGCACAATGCACAAAAACGCTTTTCAGCCTGAGATAAGGTGGGTTTCGGAACGCCAAACATAAAAGTGTTAATAACTTTGGAAAAACATTTCAGACAGTTTAGATTTGATGTGCAACTACTAGAAAGACCCTTTCTGCTATAGTGGGAGGTTAAAATTTCATGTTCTGAAGCTTCCCTGAAAAGTTATGGCACAATGCACAAAAACGCTTTTCAGCCTGAGATAAGGTGGGTTTCGGAACGCCAAACATAAAAGTGTTAATAACTTTGGAAAAACACTTCAGACAGTTTAGATTTGATGTGCAACTACTAGAAAGACCCTTTCTGCTATAGTGGGAGGTTAAAATTTCATGTTCTGAAGCTTCCCTGAAAAGTTATGGCACAATGCACAAAAACGCTTTTCAGCCTGAGATAAGGTGGGTTTCGGAACGCCAAACATAAAAGTGTTAATAACTTTGGAAAAACACTTCAGACAGTTTAGATTTGATGTGCAACTACTAGAAAGACCCTTTCTGCTATAGTGGGAGGTTAAAATTTCATGTTCTGAAGCTTCCCTGAAAAGTTATGGCACAATGCACAAAAACGCTTTTCAGCCTGAGATAAGGTGGGTTTCGGAACGCCAAACATAAAAGTGTTGATAACTTTCGAAAAACACTTCAGAGAGCTTAGATTTGATGTGCACCTACTAGAAAGACCCTTTCTGCTATAGTGGGAGGTTAAAATTTCATGTTCTGAAGCTTCCCTGAAAAGTTATGGCACAATGCGTAAAAACGCTTTTCAGCCTGAGATAAGGTGGGTTTCGGAACGCCAAACATAAAAGTGTTGATAACTTTCGAAAAACACTTCAGAGAGCTTAGATTTGATGTGCAACTACTTAGAAAGACCCTTTCTGCTATAGTGGGAGGTTAAAATTTCATGTTCTGAAGCTTTCCTGAAAAGTTATGGCACAATGCACAAAAACGCTTTTCAGCCTGAGATAAGGTGGGTTTCGGAACGCCAAACATAAAAGTGTTGATAACTTTCGAAAAACACTTCAGACAGCTTAGATTTGATGTGCACCTACTAGAAAGACCCTTTCTGCTATAGTGGGAGGTTAAAATTTCATGTTCTGAAGCTTCCCTGAAAAGTTATGGCACAATGCGTAAAAACGCTTTTCAGCCTGAGATAAGGTGGGTTTCGGAACGCCAAACATAAAAGTGTTAATAACTTTGGAAAAACACTTCAGACAGTTTAGATTTGATGTGCACCTACTAGAAAGACCCTTTCTGCTATAGTGGGAGGTTAAAATTTCATGTTCTGAAGCTTCCCTGAAAAGTTATGGCACAATGCGTAAAAACGCTTTTCAGCCTGAGATAAGGTGGGTTTCGGAACGCCAAACATAAAAGTGTTGATAACTTTGGAAAAACACTTCAGACAGTTTAGATTTGATGTGCAACTACTAGAAAGACCCTTTCTGCTATAGTGGGAGGTTAAAATTTCATGTTCTGAAGCTTTCCTGAAAAGTTATGGCACAATGCACAAAAACGCTTTTCAGCCTGAGATAAGGTGGGTTTCGGAACGCCAAACATAAAAGTGTTGATAACTTTTGAAAAACACTTCAGACAGCTTAGATTTGATGTGCAACTACTAGAAAGACCCTTTCTGCTATAGTGGGAGGTTAAAATTTCATGTTCTGAAGCTTCCCTGAAAAGTTATGGCACAATGCACAAAAACGCTTTTCAGCCTGAGATAAGGTGGGTTTCGGAACGCCAAACATAAAAGTGTTGATAACTTTGGAAAAACACTTCAGACAGTTTAGATTTGATGTGCAACTACTAGAAAGACCCTTTCTGCTATAGTGGGAGGTTAAAATTTCATGTTCTGAAGCTTCCCTGAAAAGTTATGGCACAATGCACAAAAACGCTTTTCAGCCTGAGATAAGGTGGGTTTCGGAACGCCAAACATAAAAGTGTTGATAACTTTGGAAAAACACTTCAGAGAGCTTAGATTTGATGTGCACCTACTAGAAAGACCCTTTCTGCTATAGTGGGAGGTTAAAATTTCATGTTCTGAAGCTTCCCTGAAAGGTTATGGCACAATGCGTAAAAACGCTTTTCAGCCTGAGATAAGGTGGGTTTCGGAACGCCAAACATAAAAGTGTTGATAACTTTGGAAAAACACTTCAGACAGTTTAGATTTGATGTGCAACTACTAGAAAGACCCTTTCTGCTATAGTGGGAGGTTAAAATTTCATGTTCTGAAGCTTTCCTGAAAAGTTATGGCACAATGCACAAAAACGCTTTTCAGCCTGAGATAAGGTGGGTTTCGGAACGCCAAACATAAAAGTGTTGATAACTTTGGAAAAACACTTCAGACAGTTTAGATTTGATGTGCAACTACTAGAACGACCCTTTCTGCTATAGTGGGAGGTTAAAATTTCATGTTCTGAAGCTTTCCTGAAAAGTTATGGCACAATGCACAAAAACGCTTTTCAGCCTGAGATAAGGTGGGTTTCGGAACGCCAAACATAAAAGTGTTGATAACTTTCGAAAAACACTTCAGACAGCTTAGATTTGATGTGCAACTACTAGAAAGACCCTTTCTGCTATAGTGGGAGGTTAAAATTTCATGTTCTGAAGCTTCCCTGAAAAGTTATGGCACAATGCACAAAAACGCTTTTCAGCCTGAGATAAGGTGGGTTACGGAACGCCAAACATAAAAGTGTTAATAACTTTGGAAAAACACTTCAGAGAGCTTAGATTTGATGTGCACCTACTAGAAAGACCCTTTCTGCTATAGTGGGAGGTTAAAATTTCATGTTCTGAAGCTTCCCTGAAAAGTTATGGCACAATGCGTAAAAACGCTTTTCAGCCTGAGATAAGGTGGGTTTCGGAACGCCAAACATAAAAGTGTTGATAACTTTGGAAAAACACTTCAGACAGTTTAGATTTGATGTGCAACTACTAGAAAGACCCTTTCTGCTATAGTGGGAGGTTAAAATTTCATGTTCTGAAGCTTTCCTGAAAAGTTATGGCACAATGCACAACAACGCTTTTCAGCCTGAGATAAGGTGGGTTTCGGAACGCCAAACATAAAAGTGTTGATAACTTTTGAAAAACACTTCAGACAGCTTAGATTTGATGTGCAACTACTAGAAAGACCGTTTCTGCTATAGTGGGAGGTTAAAATTTCATGTTCTGAAGCTTCCCTGAAAAGTTATGGCACAATGCGTAAAAACGCTTTTCAGCCTGAGATAAGGTGGGTTTCGGAACGCCAAACATAAAAGTGTTGATAACTTTGGAAAAACACTTCAGACAGTTTAGATTTGATGTGCAACTACTAGAAAGACCCTTTCTGCTATAGTGGGAGGTTAAAATTTCATGTTCTGAAGCTTTCCTGAAAAGTTATGGCACAATGCACAAAAACGCTTTTCAGCCTGAGATAAGGTGGGTTTCGGAACGCCAAACATAAAAGTGTTAATAACTTTGGAAAAACACTTCAGACAGTTTAGATTTGATGTGCAACTACTAGAAAGACCCTTTCTGCTATAGTGGGAGGTTAAAATTTCATGTTCTGAAGCTTCCCTGAAAAGTTATGGCACAATGCACAAAAACGCTTTTCAGCCTGAGATAAGGTGGGTTTCGGAACGCCAAACATAAAAGTGTTAATAACTTTGGAAAAACACTTCAGACAGTTTAGATTTGATGTGCAACTACTAGAAAGACCCTTTCTGCTATAGTGGGAGGTTAAAATTTCATGTTCTGAAGCTTCCCTGAAAAGTTATGGCACAATGCACAAAAACGCTTTTCAGCCTGAGATAAGGTGGGTTTCGGAACGCCAAACATAAAAGTGTTAATAACTTTGGAAAAACACTTCAGACAGTTTAGATTTGATGTGCAACTACTAGAAAGACCCTTTCTGCTATAGTGGGAGGTTAAAATTTCATGTTCTGAAGCTTCCCTGAAAAGTTATGGCACAATGCACAAAAACGCTTTTCAGCCTGAGATAAGGTGGGTTTCGGAACGCCAAACATAAAAGTGTTGATAACTTTCGAAAAACACTTCAGAGAGCTTAGATTTGATGTGCACCTACTAGAAAGACCCTTTCTGCTATAGTGGGAGGTTAAAATTTCATGTTCTGAAGCTTCCCTGAAAAGTTATGGCACAATGCGTAAAAACGCTTTTCAGCCTGAGATAAGGTGGGTTTCGGAACGCCAAACATAAAAGTGTTGATAACTTTGGAAAAACACTTCAGACATTTTAGATTTGATGTGCAACTACTAGAAAGACCCTTTCTGCTATAGTGGGAGGTTAAAATTTCATGTTCTGAAGCTTCCCTGAAAAGTTATGGCACAATGCGTAAAAACGCTTTTCAGCCTGAGATAAGCTGGGTTTCGGAACGCCAAACATAAAAGTGTTGATAACTTTGGAAAAACACTTCAGACAGTTTAGATTTGATGTGCAACTACTAGAAAGACCCTTTCTGCTATAGTGGGAGGTTAAAATTTCATGTTCTGAAGCTTCCCTGAAAAGTTATGGCACAATGCACAAAAACGCTTTTCAGCCTGAGATAAGGTGGTTTTCGGAACGCCAAACATAAAAGTGTTAATAACTTTGGAAAAACACTTCAGACAGTTTAGATTTGATGTGCAACTACTAGAAAGACCCTTTCTGCTATAGTGGGAGGTTAAAATTTCATGTTCTGAAGCTTCCCTGAAAAGTTATGGCACAATGCACAAAAACGCTTTTCAGCCTGAGATAAGGTGGGTTTCGGAACGCCAAACATAAAAGTGTTAATAACTTTGGAAAAACACTTCAGACAGTTTAGATTTGATGTGCAACTACTAGAAAGACCCTTTCTGCTATAGTGGGAGGTTAAAATTTCATGTTCTGAAGCTTCCCTGAAAAGTTATGGCACAATGCACAAAAACGCTTTTCAGCCTGAGATAAGGTGGGTTTCGGAACGCCAAACATAAAAGTGTTAATAACTTTGGAAAAACACTTCAGACAGTTTAGATTTGATGTGCAACTACTAGAAAGACACTTTCTGCTATAGTGGGAGGTTAAAATTTCATGTTCTGAAGCTTCCCTGAAAAGTTATGGCACAATGCACAAAAACGCTTTTCAGCCTGAGATAAGGTGGGTTTCGGAACGCCAAACATAAAAGTGTTGATAACTTTCGAAAAACACTTCAGAGAGCTTAGATTTGATGTGCACCTACTAGAAAGACCCTTTCTGCTATAGTGGGAGGTTAAAATTTGATGTTCTGAAGCTTCCCTGAAAAGTTATGGCACAATGCGTAAAAACGCTTTTCAGCCTGAGATAAGGTGGGTTTCGGAACGCCAAACATAAAAGTGTTGATAACTTTCGAAAAACACTTCAGAGAGCTTAGATTTGATGTGCAACTACTTAGAAAGACCCTTTCTGCTATAGTGGGAGGTTAAAATTTCATGTTCTGAAGCTTTCCTGAAAAGTTATGGCACAATGCACAAAAACGCTTTTCAGCCTGAGATAAGGTGGGTTTCGGAACGCCAAACATAAAAGTGTTGATAACTTTCGAAAAACACTTCAGACAGCTTAGATTTGATGTGCACCTACTAGAAAGACCCTTTCTGCTATAGTGGGAGGTTAAAATTTCATGTTCTGAAGCTTCCCTGAAAAGTTATGGCACAATGCGTAAAAACGCTTTTCAGCCTGAGATAAGGTGGGTTTCGGAATGCCAAACATAAAAGTGTTGATAACTTTGGAAAAACACTTCAGACAGTTTAGATTTGATGTGCAACTACTAGAAAGACCCTTTCTGCTATAGTGGGAGGTTAAAATTTCATGTTCTGAAGCTTCCCTGAAAAGTTATGGCACAATGCACAAAAACGCTTTTCAGCCTGAGATAACGTGGGTTTCGGAACGCCAAACATAAAAGTGTTAATAACTTTGGAAAAACACTTCAGACAGTTTAGATTTGATGTGCACCTACTAGAAAGACCCTTTCTGCTATAGTGGGAGGTTAAAATTTCATGTTCTGAAGCTTCCCTGAAAAGTTATGGCACAATGCGTAAAAACGCTTTTCAGCCTGAGATAAGGTGGGTTTCGGAACGCCAAACATAAAAGTGTTGATAACTTTGGAAAAACACTTCAGACAGTTTAGATTTGATGTGCAACTACTAGAAAGACCCTTTCTGCTATAGTGGGAGGTTAAAATTTCATGTTCTGAAGCTTTCCTGAAAAGTTATGGCACAATGCACAAAAACGCTTTTCAGCCTGAGATAAGGTGGGTTTCGGAACGCCAAACATAAAAGTGTTGATAACTTTTGAAAAACACTTCAGACAGCTTAGATTTGATGTGCAACTACTAGAAAGACCCTTTCTGCTATAGTGGGAGGTTAAAATTTCATGTTCTGAAGCTTCCCTGAAAAGTTATGGCACAATGCACAAAAACGCTTTTCAGCCTGAGATAAGGTGGGTTTCGGAACGCCAAACATAAAAGTGTTGATAACTTTGGAAAAACACTTCAGACAGTTTAGATTTGATGTGCAACTACTAGAAAGACCCTTTCTGCTATAGTGGGAGGTTAAAATTTCATGTTCTGAAGCTTCCCTGAAAAGTTATGGCACAATGCACAAAAACGCTTTTCAGCCTGAGATAAGGTGGGTTTCGGAACGCCAAACATAAAAGTGTTGATAACTTTGGAAAAACACTTCAGAGAGCTTAGATTTGATGTGCACCTACTAGAAAGACCCTTTCTGCTATAGTGGGAGGTTAAAATTTCATGTTCTGAAGCTTCCCTGAAAGGTTATGGCACAATGCGTAAAAACGCTTTTCAGCCTGAGATAAGGTGGGTTTCGGAACGCCAAACATAAAAGTGTTGATAACTTTGGAAAAACACTTCAGACAGTTTAGATTTGATGTGCAACTACTAGAAAGACCCTTTCTGCTATAGTGGGAGGTTAAAATTTCATGTTCTGAAGCTTTCCTGAAAAGTTATGGCACAATGCACAAAAACGCTTTTCAGCCTGAGATAAGGTGGGTTTCGGAACGCCAAACATAAAAGTGTTGATAACTTTGGAAAAACACTTCAGACAGTTTAGATTTGATGTGCAACTACTAGAACGACCCTTTCTGCTATAGTGGGAGGTTAAAATTTCATGTTCTGAAGCTTTCCTGAAAAGTTATGGCACAATGCACAAAAACGCTTTTCAGCCTGAGATAAGGTGGGTTTCGGAACGCCAAACATAAAAGTGTTGATAACTTTCGAAAAACACTTCAGACAGCTTAGATTTGATGTGCAACTACTAGAAAGACCCTTTCTGCTATAGTGGGAGGTTAAAATTTCATGTTCTGAAGCTTCCCTGAAAAGTTATGGCACAATGCACAAAAACGCTTTTCAGCCTGAGATAAGGTGGGTTACGGAACGCCAAACATAAAAGTGTTAATAACTTTGGAAAAACACTTCAGAGAGCTTAGATTTGATGTGCACCTACTAGAAAGACCCTTTCTGCTATAGTGGGAGGTTAAAATTTCATGTTCTGAAGCTTCCCTGAAAAGTTATGGCACAATGCGTAAAAACGCTTTTCAGCCTGAGATAAGGTGGGTTTCGGAACGCCAAACATAAAAGTGTTGATAACTTTGGAAAAACACTTCAGACAGTTTAGATTTGATGTGCAACTACTAGAAAGACCCTTTCTGCTATAGTGGGAGGTTAAAATTTCATGTTCTGAAGCTTTCCTGAAAAGTTATGGCACAATGCACAACAACGCTTTTCAGCCTGAGATAAGGTGGGTTTCGGAACGCCAAACATAAAAGTGTTGATAACTTTTGAAAAACACTTCAGACAGCTTAGATTTGATGTGCAACTACTAGAAAGACCGTTTCTGCTATAGTGGGAGGTTAAAATTTCATGTTCTGAAGCTTCCCTGAAAAGTTATGGCACAATGCGTAAAAACGCTTTTCAGCCTGAGATAAGGTGGGTTTCGGAACGCCAAACATAAAAGTGTTGATAACTTTGGAAAAACACTTCAGACAGTTTAGATTTGATGTGCAACTACTAGAAAGACCCTTTCTGCTATAGTGGGAGGTTAAAATTTCATGTTCTGAAGCTTTCCTGAAAAGTTATGGCACAATGCACAAAAACGCTTTTCAGCCTGAGATAAGGTGGGTTTCGGAACGCCAAACATAAAAGTGTTAATAACTTTGGAAAAACACTTCAGACAGTTTAGATTTGATGTGCAACTACTAGAAAGACCCTTTCTGCTATAGTGGGAGGTTAAAATTTCATGTTCTGAAGCTTCCCTGAAAAGTTATGGCACAATGCACAAAAACGCTTTTCAGCCTGAGATAAGGTGGGTTTCGGAACGCCAAACATAAAAGTGTTAATAACTTTGGAAAAACACTTCAGACAGTTTAGATTTGATGTGCAACTACTAGAAAGACCCTTTCTGCTATAGTGGGAGGTTAAAATTTCATGTTCTGAAGCTTCCCTGAAAAGTTATGGCACAATGCACAAAAACGCTTTTCAGCCTGAGATAAGGTGGGTTTCGGAACGCCAAACATAAAAGTGTTAATAACTTTGGAAAAACACTTCAGACAGTTTAGATTTGATGTGCAACTACTAGAAAGACCCTTTCTGCTATAGTGGGAGGTTAAAATTTCATGTTCTGAAGCTTCCCTGAAAAGTTATGGCACAATGCACAAAAACGCTTTTCAGCCTGAGATAAGGTGGGTTTCGGAACGCCAAACATAAAAGTGTTGATAACTTTCGAAAAACACTTCAGAGAGCTTAGATTTGATGTGCACCTACTAGAAAGACCCTTTCTGCTATAGTGGGAGGTTAAAATTTCATGTTCTGAAGCTTCCCTGAAAAGTTATGGCACAATGCGTAAAAACGCTTTTCAGCCTGAGATAAGGTGGGTTTCGGAACGCCAAACATAAAAGTGTTGATAACTTTGGAAAAACACTTCAGACATTTTAGATTTGATGTGCAACTACTAGAAAGACCCTTTCTGCTATAGTGGGAGGTTAAAATTTCATGTTCTGAAGCTTCCCTGAAAAGTTATGGCACAATGCGTAAAAACGCTTTTCAGCCTGAGATAAGCTGGGTTTCGGAACGCCAAACATAAAAGTGTTGATAACTTTGGAAAAACACTTCAGACAGTTTAGATTTGATGTGCAACTACTAGAAAGACCCTTTCTGCTATAGTGGGAGGTTAAAATTTCATGTTCTGAAGCTTCCCTGAAAAGTTATGGCACAATGCACAAAAACGCTTTTCAGCCTGAGATAAGGTGGTTTTCGGAACGCCAAACATAAAAGTGTTAATAACTTTGGAAAAACACTTCAGACAGTTTAGATTTGATGTGCAACTACTAGAAAGACCCTTTCTGCTATAGTGGGAGGTTAAAATTTCATGTTCTGAAGCTTCCCTGAAAAGTTATGGCACAATGCACAAAAACGCTTTTCAGCCTGAGATAAGGTGGGTTTCGGAACGCCAAACATAAAAGTGTTAATAACTTTGGAAAAACACTTCAGACAGTTTAGATTTGATGTGCAACTACTAGAAAGACCCTTTCTGCTATAGTGGGAGGTTAAAATTTCATGTTCTGAAGCTTCCCTGAAAAGTTATGGCACAATGCACAAAAACGCTTTTCAGCCTGAGATAAGGTGGGTTTCGGAACGCCAAACATAAAAGTGTTAATAACTTTGGAAAAACACTTCAGACAGTTTAGATTTGATGTGCAACTACTAGAAAGACACTTTCTGCTATAGTGGGAGGTTAAAATTTCATGTTCTGAAGCTTCCCTGAAAAGTTATGGCACAATGCACAAAAACGCTTTTCAGCCTGAGATAAGGTGGGTTTCGGAACGCCAAACATAAAAGTGTTGATAACTTTCGAAAAACACTTCAGAGAGCTTAGATTTGATGTGCACCTACTAGAAAGACCCTTTCTGCTATAGTGGGAGGTTAAAATTTGATGTTCTGAAGCTTCCCTGAAAAGTTATGGCACAATGCGTAAAAACGCTTTTCAGCCTGAGATAAGGTGGGTTTCGGAACGCCAAACATAAAAGTGTTGATAACTTTCGAAAAACACTTCAGAGAGCTTAGATTTGATGTGCAACTACTTAGAAAGACCCTTTCTGCTATAGTGGGAGGTTAAAATTTCATGTTCTGAAGCTTTCCTGAAAAGTTATGGCACAATGCACAAAAACGCTTTTCAGCCTGAGATAAGGTGGGTTTCGGAACGCCAAACATAAAAGTGTTGATAACTTTCGAAAAACACTTCAGACAGCTTAGATTTGATGTGCACCTACTAGAAAGACCCTTTCTGCTATAGTGGGAGGTTAAAATTTCATGTTCTGAAGCTTCCCTGAAAAGTTATGGCACAATGCGTAAAAACGCTTTTCAGCCTGAGATAAGGTGGGTTTCGGAATGCCAAACATAAAAGTGTTGATAACTTTGGAAAAACACTTCAGACAGTTTAGATTTGATGTGCAACTACTAGAAAGACCCTTTCTGCTATAGTGGGAGGTTAAAATTTCATGTTCTGAAGCTTCCCTGAAAAGTTATGGCACAATGCACAAAAACGCTTTTCAGCCTGAGATAACGTGGGTTTCGGAACGCCAAACATAAAAGTGTTAATAACTTTGGAAAAACACTTCAGACAGTTTAGATTTGATGTGCACCTACTAGAAAGACCCTTTCTGCTATAGTGGGAGGTTAAAATTTCATGTTCTGAAGCTTCCCTGAAAAGTTATGGCACAATGCGTAAAAACGCTTTTCAGCCTGAGATAAGGTGGGTTTCGGAACGCCAAACATAAAAGTGTTGATAACTTTGGAAAAACACTTCAGACAGTTTAGATTTGATGTGCAACTACTAGAAAGACCCTTTCTGCTATAGTGGGAGGTTAAAATTTCATGTTCTGAAGCTTTCCTGAAAAGTTATGGCACAATGCACAAAAACGCTTTTCAGCCTGAGATAAGGTGGGTTTCGGAACGCCAAACATAAAAGTGTTGATAACTTTTGAAAAACACTTCAGACAGCTTAGATTTGATGTGCAACTACTAGAAAGACCCTTTCTGCTATAGTGGGAGGTTAAAATTTCATGTTCTGAAGCTTCCCTGAAAAGTTATGGCACAATGCACAAAAACGCTTTTCAGCCTGAGATAAGGTGGGTTTCGGAACGCCAAACATAAAAGTGTTGATAACTTTGGAAAAACACTTCAGACAGTTTAGATTTGATGTGCAACTACTAGAAAGACCCTTTCTGCTATAGTGGGAGGTTAAAATTTCATGTTCTGAAGCTTCCCTGAAAAGTTATGGCACAATGCACAAAAACGCTTTTCAGCCTGAGATAAGGTGGGTTTCGGAACGCCAAACATAAAAGTGTTGATAACTTTGGAAAAACACTTCAGAGAGCTTAGATTTGATGTGCACCTACTAGAAAGACCCTTTCTGCTATAGTGGGAGGTTAAAATTTCATGTTCTGAAGCTTCCCTGAAAGGTTATGGCACAATGCGTAAAAACGCTTTTCAGCCTGAGATAAGGTGGGTTTCGGAACGCCAAACATAAAAGTGTTGATAACTTTGGAAAAACACTTCAGACAGTTTAGATTTGATGTGCAACTACTAGAAAGACCCTTTCTGCTATAGTGGGAGGTTAAAATTTCATGTTCTGAAGCTTTCCTGAAAAGTTATGGCACAATGCACAAAAACGCTTTTCAGCCTGAGATAAGGTGGGTTTCGGAACGCCAAACATAAAAGTGTTGATAACTTTGGAAAAACACTTCAGACAGTTTAGATTTGATGTGCAACTACTAGAACGACCCTTTCTGCTATAGTGGGAGGTTAAAATTTCATGTTCTGAAGCTTTCCTGAAAAGTTATGGCACAATGCACAAAAACGCTTTTCAGCCTGAGATAAGGTGGGTTTCGGAACGCCAAACATAAAAGTGTTGATAACTTTCGAAAAACACTTCAGACAGCTTAGATTTGATGTGCAACTACTAGAAAGACCCTTTCTGCTATAGTGGGAGGTTAAAATTTCATGTTCTGAAGCTTCCCTGAAAAGTTATGGCACAATGCACAAAAACGCTTTTCAGCCTGAGATAAGGTGGGTTACGGAACGCCAAACATAAAAGTGTTAATAACTTTGGAAAAACACTTCAGAGAGCTTAGATTTGATGTGCACCTACTAGAAAGACCCTTTCTGCTATAGTGGGAGGTTAAAATTTCATGTTCTGAAGCTTCCCTGAAAAGTTATGGCACAATGCGTAAAAACGCTTTTCAGCCTGAGATAAGGTGGGTTTCGGAACGCCAAACATAAAAGTGTTGATAACTTTGGAAAAACACTTCAGACAGTTTAGATTTGATGTGCAACTACTAGAAAGACCCTTTCTGCTATAGTGGGAGGTTAAAATTTCATGTTCTGAAGCTTTCCTGAAAAGTTATGGCACAATGCACAACAACGCTTTTCAGCCTGAGATAAGGTGGGTTTCGGAACGCCAAACATAAAAGTGTTGATAACTTTTGAAAAACACTTCAGACAGCTTAGATTTGATGTGCAACTACTAGAAAGACCGTTTCTGCTATAGTGGGAGGTTAAAATTTCATGTTCTGAAGCTTCCCTGAAAAGTTATGGCACAATGCGTAAAAACGCTTTTCAGCCTGAGATAAGGTGGGTTTCGGAACGCCAAACATAAAAGTGTTGATAACTTTGGAAAAACACTTCAGACAGTTTAGATTTGATGTGCAACTACTAGAAAGACCCTTTCTGCTATAGTGGGAGGTTAAAATTTCATGTTCTGAAGCTTTCCTGAAAAGTTATGGCACAATGCACAAAAACGCTTTTCAGCCTGAGATAAGGTGGGTTTCGGAACGCCAAACATAAAAGTGTTAATAACTTTGGAAAAACACTTCAGACAGTTTAGATTTGATGTGCAACTACTAGAAAGACCCTTTCTGCTATAGTGGGAGGTTAAAATTTCATGTTCTGAAGCTTCCCTGAAAAGTTATGGCACAATGCACAAAAACGCTTTTCAGCCTGAGATAAGGTGGGTTTCGGAACGCCAAACATAAAAGTGTTAATAACTTTGGAAAAACACTTCAGACAGTTTAGATTTGATGTGCAACTACTAGAAAGACCCTTTCTGCTATAGTGGGAGGTTAAAATTTCATGTTCTGAAGCTTCCCTGAAAAGTTATGGCACAATGCACAAAAACGCTTTTCAGCCTGAGATAAGGTGGGTTTCGGAACGCCAAACATAAAAGTGTTAATAACTTTGGAAAAACACTTCAGACAGTTTAGATTTGATGTGCAACTACTAGAAAGACCCTTTCTGCTATAGTGGGAGGTTAAAATTTCATGTTCTGAAGCTTCCCTGAAAAGTTATGGCACAATGCACAAAAACGCTTTTCAGCCTGAGATAAGGTGGGTTTCGGAACGCCAAACATAAAAGTGTTGATAACTTTCGAAAAACACTTCAGAGAGCTTAGATTTGATGTGCACCTACTAGAAAGACCCTTTCTGCTATAGTGGGAGGTTAAAATTTCATGTTCTGAAGCTTCCCTGAAAAGTTATGGCACAATGCGTAAAAACGCTTTTCAGCCTGAGATAAGGTGGGTTTCGGAACGCCAAACATAAAAGTGTTGATAACTTTGGAAAAACACTTCAGACATTTTAGATTTGATGTGCAACTACTAGAAAGACCCTTTCTGCTATAGTGGGAGGTTAAAATTTCATGTTCTGAAGCTTTCCTGAAAAGTTATGGCACAATGCACAAAAACGCTTTTCAGCCTGAGATAAGGTGGGTTTCGGAACGCCAAACATAAAAGTGTTGATAACTTTGGAAAAACACTTCAGACAGCTTAGATTTGATGTGCAACTACTAGAAAGACCCTTTCTGCTATAGTGGGAGGTTAAAATTTCATGTTCTGAAGCTTCCCTGAAAAGTTATGGCACAATGCACAAAAACGCTTTTCAGCCTGAGATAAGGTGGGTTTCGGAACGCCAAACATAAAAGTGTTGATAACTTTCGAAAAACACTTCAGACAGCTTAGATTTGATGTGCACCTACTAGAAAGACCCTTTCTGCTATAGTGGGAGGTTAAAATTTCATGTTCTGAAGCTTCCCTGAAAAGTTATGGCACAATGCGTAAAAACGCTTTTCAGCCTGAGATAAGGTGGGTTTCGGAACGCCAAACATAAAAGTGTTGATAACTTTGGAAAAACACTTCAGACAGTTTAGATTTGATGTGCAACTACTAGAAAGACCCTTTCTGCTATAGTGGGAGGTTAAAATTTCATGTTCTGAAGCTTCCCTGAAAAGTTATGGCACAATGCACAAAAACGCTTTTCAGCCTGAGATAAGGTGGGTTTCGGAACGCCAAACATAAAAGTGTTAATAACTTTGGAAAAACACTTCAGACAGTTTAGATTTGATGTGCAACTACTAGAAAGACCCTTTCTGCTATAGTGGGAGCTTAAAATTTCATGTTCTGAAGCTTCCCTGAAAAGTTATGGCACAATGCACAAAAACGCTTTTCAGCCTGAGATAAGGTGGGTTTCGGAACGCCAAACATAAAAGTGTTGATAACTTTCGAAAAACACTTCAGAGAGCTTAGATTTGATGTGCACCTACTAGAAAGACCCTTTCTGCTATAGTGGGAGGTTAAAATTTCATGTTCTGAAGCTTCCCTGAAAAGTTATGGCACAATGCGTAAAAACGCTTTTCAGCCTGAGATAAGGTGGGTTTCGGAACGCCAAACATAAAAGTGTTGATAACTTTGGAAAAACACTTCAGACAGTTTAGATTTGATGTGCAACTACTAGAAAGACCCTTTCTGCTATAGTGGGAGGTTAAAATTTCATGTTCTGAAGCTTTCCTGAAAAGTTATGGCACAATGCACAAAAACGCTTTTCAGCCTGAGATAAGGTGGGTTTCGGAACGCCAAACATAAAAGTGTTGATAACTTTTGAAAAACACTTCAGACAGCTTAGATTTGATGTGCAACTACTAGAAAGACCCTTTCTGCTATAGTGGGAGGTTAAAATTTCATGTTCTGAAGCTTCCCTGAAAAGTTATGGCACAATGCACAAAAACGCTTTTCAGCCTGAGATAAGGTGGGTTTCGGAACGCCAAACATAAAAGTGTTGATAACTTTCGAAAAACACTTCAGACAGCTTAGATTTGATGTGCACCTATTAGAAAGACCCTTTCTGCTATAGTGGGAGGTTAAAATTTTATGTTCTGAAGCTTCCCTGAAAAGTTATGGCACAATGCACAAAAACGCTTTTCAGCCTGAGATAAGGTGGGTTTCGGAACGCCAAACATAAAAGTGTTAATAACTTTGGAAAAACACTTCAGACAGTTTAGATTTGATGTGCAACTACTAGAAAGACCCTTTCTGCTATAGTGGGAGGTTAAAATTTCATGTTCTGAAGCTTCCCTGAAAAGTTATGGCACAATGCACAAAAACGCTTTTCAGCCTGAGATAAGGTGGGTTTCGGAACGCCAAACATAAAAGTGTTAATAACTTTGGAAAAACACTTCAGACAGTTTAGATTTGATGTGCAACTACTAGAAAGACCCTTTCTGCTATAGTGGGAAGTTAAAATTTCATGTTCTGAAGCTTACCTGAAAAGATATGGCACAATGCACAAAAACGCTTTTCAGCCTGAGATAAGGTGGGTTTCGGAACGCCAAACATAAAAGTGTTAATAACTTTGGAAAAACACTTCAGACAGTTTAGATTTGATGTGCAACTACTAGAAAGACCCTTTCTGCTATAGTGGGAGGTTAAAATTTCATGTTCTGAAGCTTCCCTGAAAAGTTATGGCACAATGAGTAAAAACGCTTTTCAGCCTGAGATAAGGTGGGTTTCGGAACGCCAAACATAAAAGTGTTGATAACTTTGGAAAAACACTTCAGACAGTTTAGATTTGATGTGCAACTACTAGAAAGACCCTTTCTGCTATAGTGGGAGGTTAAAATTTCATGTTCTGAAGCTTTCCTGAAAAGTTATGGCACAATGCACAAAAACGCTTTTCAGCCTGAGATAAGGTGGGTTTCGGAACGCCAAACATAAAAGTGTTGATAACTTTGGAAAAACACTTCAGACAGCTTAGATTTGATGTGCAACTACTAGAAAGACCCTTTCTGCTATAGTGGGAGGTTAAAATTTCATGTTCTGAAGCTTCCCTGAAAAGTTATGGCACAATGCACAAAAACGCTTTTCAGCCTGAGATAAGGTGGGTTTCGGAACGCCAAACATAAAAGTGTTGATAACTTTGGAAAAACACTTCAGACAGCTTAGATTTGATGTGCACCTACTAGAAAGACCCTTTCTGCTATAGTGGGAGGTTAAAATTTCATGTTCTGAAGCTTCCCTGAAAAGTTATGGCACAATGCGTAAAAACGCTTTTCAGCCTGAGATAAGGTGGGTTTCGGAACGCCAAACATAAAAGTGTTGATAACTTTGGAAAAACACTTCAGACAGTTTAGATTTGATGTGCAACTACTAGAAAGACCCTTTCTGCTATAGTGGGAGGTTAAAATTTCATGTTCTGAAGCTTCCCTGAAAAGTTATGGCACAATGCACAAAAACGCTTTTCAGCCTGAGATAAGGTGGGTTTCGGAACGCCAAACATAAAAGTGTTAATAACTTTGGAAAAACACTTCAGACAGTTTAGATTTGATGTGCAACTACTAGAAAGACCCTTTCTGCTATAGTGGGAGGTTAAAATTTCATGTTCTGAAGCTTCCCTGAAAAGTTATGGCACAATGCGTAAAAACGCTTTTCAGCCTGAGATAAGGTGGGTTTCGGAACGCCAAACATAAAAGTGTTGATAACTTTGGAAAAACACTTCAGACAGTTTAGATTTGATGTGCAACTACGAGAAAGACCCTTTCTGCTATAGTGGGAGGTTAAAATTTCATGTTCTGAAGCTTTCCTGAAAAGTTATGGCACAATGCACAAAAACGCTTTTCAGCCTGAGATAAGGTGGGTTTCGGAACGCCAAACATAAAAGTGTTGATAACTTTTGAAAAACACTTCAGACAGGTTAGATTTGATGTGCAACTACTAGAAAGACCCTTTCTGCTATAGTGGGAGGTTAAAATTTCATGTTCTGAAGCTTCCCTGAAAAGTTATGGCACAATGCACAAAAACGCTTTTCAGCCTGAGATAAGGTGGGTTTCGGAAAGCCAAACATAAAAGTGTTGATAACTTTGGAAAAACACTTCAGACAGTTTAGATTTGATGTGCAACTACTAGAAAGACCCTTTCTGCTATAGTGGGAGGTTAAAATTTCATGTTCTGAAGCTTCCCTGAAAAGTTATGGCACAATGCGTAAAAACGCTTTTCAGCCTGAGATAAGGTGGGTTTCGGAACGCCAAACATAAAAGTGTTGATAACTTTGGAAAAACACTTCAGACAGTTTAGATTTGATGTGCAACTACTAGAAAGACCCTTTCTGCTATAGTGGGAGGTTAAAATTTCATGTTCTGAAGCTTTCCTGAAAAGTTATGGCACAATGCACAAAAACGCTTTTCAGCCTGAGATAAGGTGGGTTTCGGAACGCCAAACATAAAAGTGTTGATAACTTTTGAAAAACACTTCAGACAGCTTAGATTTGATGTGCAACTACTAGAAAGACCCTTTCTGCTATAGTGGGAGGTTAAAATTTCATGTTCTGAAGCTTCCCTGAAAAGTTATGGCACAATACACAAAAACGCTTTTCAGCCTGAGATAAGGTGGGTTTCGGAACGCCAAACATAAAAGTGTTAATAACTTTCGAAAAACACTTCAGACAGCTTAGATTTGATGTGCACCTACTAGAAAGACCCTTTCTGCAATAGTGGGAGGTTAAAATTTCATGTTCTGAAGCTTCCCTGAAAAGTTATGGCACAATGCGTTAAAACGCTTTTCAGCCTGAGATAAGGTGGGTTTCGGAACGCCAAACATAAAAGTGTTGATAACTTTGGAAAAACACTTCAGACAGTTTAGATTTGATGTGCAACTACTAGAAAGACCCTTTCTGCTATAGTGGGAGGTTAAAATTTCATGTTCTGAAGCTTTCCTGAAAAGTTATGGCACAATGCACAAAAACGCTTTTCAGCCTGAGATAAGGTGGGTTTCGGAACGCCAAACATAAAAGTGTTAATAACTTTGGAAAAACACTTCAGACAGTTTAGATTTGATGTGCAACTACTAGAAAGACCCTTTCTGCTATAGTGGGAGGTTAAAATTTCATGTTCTGAAGCTTCCCTGAAAAGTTATGGCACAATGCGTAAAAACGCTTTTCAGCCTGAGATAAGGTGGGTTTCGGAACGCCAAACATAAAAGTGTTGATAACTTTGGAAAAACACTTCAGACAGTTTAGATTTGATGTGCAACTACTAGAAAGACCCTTTCTGCTATAGTGGGAGGTTAAAATTTCATGTTCTGAAGCTTCCCTGAAAAGTTATGGCACAATGCACAAAAACGCTTTTCAGCCTGAGATAAGGTGGGTTTCGGAACGCCAAACATAAAAGTGTTAATAACTTTGGAAAAACACTTCAGACAGTTTAGATTTGATGTGCAACTACTAGAAAGACCCTTTCTGCTATAGTGGGAGGTTAAAATTTCATGTTCTGAAGCTTCCCTGAAAAGTTATGGCACAATGCACAAAAACGCTTTTCAGCCTGAGATAAGGTGGGTTTCGGAACGCCAAACATAAAAGTGTTGATAACTTTGGAAAAACACTTCAGACAGTTTAGATTTGATGTGCAACTACTAGAAAGACCCTTTCTGCTATAGTGGGAGGTTAAAATTTCATGTTCTGAAGCTTTCCTGAAAAGTTATGGCACAATGCACAAAAACGCTTTTCAGCCTGAGATAAGGTGGGTTTCGGAAGGCCAAACATAAAAGTGTTAATAACTTTGGAAAAACACTTCAGACAGTTTAGATTTGATGTGCAACTAGTAGAAAGACCCTTTCTGCTATAGTGGGAGGTTAAAATTTCATGTTCTGAAGCTTCCCTGAAAAGTTATGGCACAATGCACAAAAACGCTTTTCAGCCTGAGATAAGGTGGGTTTCGGAACGCCAAACATAAAAGTGTTAATAACTTTGGAAAAACACTTCAGACAGTTTAGATTTGATGTGCAACTACTAGAAAGACCCTTTCTGCTATAGTGGGAGGTTAAAATTTCATGTTCTGAAGCTTCCCTGAAAAGTTATGGCACAATGCACAAAAACGCTTTTCAGCCTGAGATAAGGTGGGTTTCGGAACGCCAAACATAAAAGTGTTGATAACTTTCGAAAAACACTTCAGAGAGCTTAGATTTGATGTGCACCTACTAGAAAGACCCTTTCTGCTATAGTGGGAGGTTAAAATTTCATGTTCTGAAGCTTCCCTGAAAAGTTATGGCACAATGCGTAAAAACGCTTTTCAGCCTGAGATAAGGTGGGTTTCGGAACGCCAAACATAAAAGTGTTGATAACTTTGGAAAAACACTTCAGACAGTTTAGATTTGATGTGCAACTACTAGAAAGACCCTTTCTGCTATAGTGGAAGGTTAAAATTTCATGTTCTGAAGCTTTCCTGAAAAGTTATGGCACAATGCACAAAAACGCTTTTCAGCCTGAGATAAGGTGGGTTTCGGAACGCCAAACATAAAAGTGTTGATAACTTTTGAAAAACACTTCAGACAGATTAGATTTGATGTGCAACTACTAGAAAGACCCTTTCTGCTATAGTGGGAGGTTAAAATTTCATGTTCTGAAGCTTCCCTGAAAAGTTATGGCACAATGCACAAAAACGCTTTTCAGCCTGAGATAAGGTGGGTTTCGGAACGCCAAACATACAAGTGTTGATAACTTTCGAAAAACACTTCAGACAGCTTAGATTTGATGTGCACCTACTAGAAAGACCCTTTCTACTATAGTGGGAGGTTAAAATTTCATGTTCTGAAGCTTCCCTGAAAAGTTATGGCACAATGCACAAAAACGCTTTTCAGCCTGAGATAAGGTGGGTTTCGGAACGCCAAACATAAAAGTGTTGATAACTTTTGAAAAACACTTCAGACAGATTAGATTTGATGTGCAACTACTAGAAAGACCCTTTCTGCTATAGTGGGAGGTTAAAATTTCATGTTCTGAAGCTTCCCTGAAAACTTATGGCACAATGCACAAAAACGCTTTTCAGCCTGAGATAAGGTGGGTTTCGGAACGCCAAACATAAAAGTGTTGATAACTTTCGAAAAACACTTCAGACAGCTTAGATTTGATGTGCACCTACTAGAAAGACCCTTTCTACTATAGTGGGAGGTTAAAATTTCATGTTCTGAAGCTTCCCTGAAAAGTTATGGCACAATGCACAAAAACGCTTTTCAGCCTGAGATAAGGTGGGTTTCGGAACGCCAAACATAAAAGTGTTAATAACTTTGGAAAAACACTTCAGACAGTTTAGATTTGATGTGCAACTACTAGAAAGACCCTTTCTGCTATAGTGGGAGGTTAAAATTTCATGTTCTGAAGCTTCCCTGAAAAGTTATGGCACAATGCACAAAAACGCTTTTCAGCCTGAGATAAGGTGGGTTTCGGAACGCCAAACATAAAAGTGTTAATAACTTTGGAAAAACACTTCAGACAGTTTAGATTTGATGTGCAACTACTAGAAAGACCCTTTCTGCTATAGTGGGAGGTTAAAATTTCATGTTCTGAAGCTTCCCTGAAAAGTTATGGCACAATGCACAAAAACGCTTTTCAGCCTGAGATAAGGTGGGTTTCGGAACGCCAAACATAAAAGTGTTAATAACTTTGGAAAAACACTTCAGACAGTTTAGATTTGATGTGCAACTACTAGAAAGACCCTTTCTGCTATAGTGGGAGGTTAAAATTTCATGTTCTGAAGCTTCCCTGAAAAGTTATGGCACAATGCACAAAAACGCTTTTCAGCCTGAGATAAGGTGGGTTTCGGAACGCCAAACATAAAAGTGTTGATAACTTTCGAAAAACACTTCAGAGAGCTTAGATTTGATGTGCACCTACTAGAAAGACCCTTTCTGCTATAGTGGGAGGTTAAAATTTCATGTTCTGAAGATTCCCTGATAAGTTATGGCACAATGCGTAAAAACGCTTTTCAGCCTGAGATAAGGTGGGTTTCGGAACGCCAAACATAAAAGTGTTGATAACTTTGGAAAAACACTTCAGACAGTTTAGATTTGATGTGCAACTACTAGAAAGACCCTTTCTGCTATAGTGGGAGGTTAAAATTTCATGTTCTGAAGTTTTCCTGAAAAGTTATGGCACAATGCACAAAAACGCTTTTCAGCCTGAGATAAGGTGGGTTTCGGAACGCCAAACATAAAAGTGTTGATAACTTTGGAAAAACACTTCAGACAGCTTAGATTTGATGTGCAACTACTAGAAAGACCCTTTCTGCTATAGTGGGAGGTTAAAATTTCATGTTCTGAAGCTTCCCTGAAAAGTTATGGCACAATGCGTAAAAACGCTTTTCAGCCTGAGATAAGGTGGGTTTCGGAACGCCAAACATAAAAGTGTTGATAACTTTCGAAAAACACTTCAGACAGCTTAGATTTGATGTGCACCTACTAGAAAGACCCTTTCTGCTATAGTGGGAGGTTAAAATTTCATGTTCTGAAGCTCCCCTGAAAAGTTATGGCACAATGCGTAAAAACGCTTTTCAGCCTGAGATAAGGTGGGTTTCGGAACGCCAAACATAAAAGTGTTGATAACTTTGGAAAAACACTTCAGACAGTTTAGATTTGATGTGCAACTACTAGAAAGACCCTTTCTGCTATAGTGGGAGGTTAAAATTTCATGTTCTGAAGCTTTCCTGAAAAGTTATGGCACAATGCACAAAAACGCTTTTCAGCCTGAGATAAGGTGGGTTTCGGAACGCCAAACATAAAAGTGTTGATAACTTTGGAAAAACACTTCAGACAGCTTAGAATTGATGTGCAACTACTAGAAAGACCCTTTCTGCTATAGTGGGAGGTTAAAATTTCATGTTTTGAAGCTTCCCTGAAAAGTTATGGCACAATGCACAAAAACGCTTTTCAGCCTGAGATAAGGTGGGTTTCGGAACGCCAAACATAAAAGTGTTAATAACTTTGGAAAAACACTTCAGACAGTTTAGATTTGATGTGCAACTACTAGAAAGACCCTTTCTGCTATAGTGGGAGGTTAAAATTTCATGTTCTGAAGCTTCCCTGAAAAGTTATGGCACAATGCACAAAAACGTTTTTCAGCCTGAGATAAGGTGGGTTTCGGAACGCCAAACATAAAAGTGTTAATAACTTTGGAAAAACACTTCAGACAGTTTAGATTTGATGTGCAACTACTAGAAAGACCCTTTCTGCTATAGTGGGAGGTTAAAATTTCATGTTCTGAAGCTTCCCTGAAAAGTTATGGCACAATGCACAAAAACGCGTTTCAGCCTGAGATAAGGTGGGTTTCGGAACGCCAAACATAAAAGTGTTGATAACTTTCGAAAAACACTTCAGAGAGCTTAGATTCGATGTGCACCTACTAGAAAGACCCTTTCTGCTATAGTGGGAGGTTAAAATTTCATGTTCTGAAGCTTCCCTGAAAAGTTATGGCACAATGCGTAAAAACGCTTTTCAGCCTGAGATAAGGTTAGTTTCGGAACGCCAAACATAAAAGTGTTGATAACTTTGGAAAAACACTTCAGACAGTTTAGATTTGATGTGCAACTACTAGAAAGACCCTTTCTGCTATAGTGGGAGGTTAAAATTTCATGTTCTGAAGCTTTCCTGAAAAGTTATGGCACAATGCACAAAAACGCTTTTCAGCCTGAGATAAGGTGGGTTTCGGAACGCCAAACATAAAAGTGTTGATAACTTTTGAAAAACACTTCAGACAGCTTAGATTTGATGTGCAACTACTAGAAAGACCCTTTCTGCTATAGTGGGAGGTTAAAATTTCATGTTCTGAAGCTTCCCTGAAAAGTTATGGCACAATGCACAAAAACGCTTTTCAGCCTGAGATAAGGTGGGTTTCGGAACGCCAAACATAAAAGTGTTAATAACTTTCGAAAAACACTTCAGACAGCTTAGATTTGATGTGCACCTACTAGAAAGACCCTTTCTGCTATAGTGGGAGGTTAAAATTTCATGTTCTGAAGCTTCCCTGAAAAGTTATGGCACAATGCGTAAAAACGCTTTTCAGCCTGAGATAAGGTGGGTTTCGGAACGCCAAACATAAAAGTGTTGATAACTTTGGAAAAACACTTCAGACAGTTTAGATTTGATGTGCAACTACTAGAAAGACCCTTTCTGCTATAGTGGGAGGTTAAAATTTCATGTTCTGAAGCTTCCCTGAAAAGTTATGGCACAATGCACAAAAACGCTTTTCAGCCTGAGATAAGGTGGGTTTCGGAACGCCAAACATAAAAGTGTTAATAACTTTGGAAAAACACTTCAGACAGTTTAGATTTGATGTGCAACTACTAGAAAGACCCTTTCTGCTATAGTGGGAGGTTAAAATTTCATGTTCTGAAGCTTCCCTGAAAAGTTATGGCACAATGCACAAAAACGCTTTTCAGCCTGAGATAAGGTGGGTTTCGGAACGCCAAACATAAAAGTGTTAATAACTTTGGAAAAACACTTCAGACAGTTTAGATTTGATGTGCAACTACTAGAAAGACCCTTTCTGCTATAGTGGGAGGTTAAAATTTCATGTTCTGAAGCTTCCCTGAAAAGTTATGGCACAATGCACAAAAACGCTTTTCAGCCTGAGATAAGGTGGGTTTCGGAACGCCAAACATAAAAGTGTTAATAACTTTGGAAAAACACTTCAGACAGTTTAGATTTGATGTACAACTACTAGAAAGACCCGTTCTGCTATAGTGGGAGGTTAAAATTTCATGTTCTGAAGCTTCCCTGTAAAGTTATGGCACAATGCACAAAAACGCTTTTCAGCCTGAGATAAGGTGGGTTTCGGAACGCCAAACATAAAAGTGTTGATAACTTTCGAAAAACACTTCAGAGAGCTTAGATTTGATGTGCACCTACTAGAAAGACCCTTTCTGCTATAGTGGGAGGTTAAAATTTCATGTTCTGAAGCTTCCCTGAAAAGTTATGGCACAATGCGTAAAAACGCTTTTCAGCCTGAGATAAGGTGGGTTTCGGAACGCCAAACATAAAAGTGTTGATAACTTTCGAAAAACACTTCAGAGAGCTTAGATTTGATGTGCAACTACTTAGAAAGACCCTTTCTGCTATAGTGGGAGGTTAAAATTTCATGTTCTGAAGCTTTCCTGAAAAGTTATGGCACAATGCACAAAAACGCTTTTCAGCCTGAGATAAGGTGGGTTTCGGAACGCCAAACATAAAAGTGTTGATAACTTTTGAAAAACACTTCAGACAGCTTAGATTTGATGTGCAACTACTAGAAAGACCCTTTCTGCTATAGTGGGAGGTTAAAATTTCATGTTCTGAAGCTTCCCTGAAAAGTTATGGCACAATGCACAAAAACGCTTTTCAGCCTGAGATAAGGTGGGTTTCGGAACGCCAAACATAAAAGTGTTGATAACTTTCGAAAAACACTTCAGACAGCTTAGATTTGATGTGCACCTACTAGAAAGACCCTTTCTGCTATAGTGGGAGGTTAAAATTTCATGTTCTGAAGCTTCCCTGAAAAGTTATGGCACAATGCGTAAAAACGCTTTTCAGCCTGAGATAAGGTGGGTTTCGGAACGCCAAACATAAAAGTGTTAATAACTTTGGAAAAACACTTCAGACAGTTTAGATTTGATGTGCAACTACTAGAAAGACCCTTTCTGCTATAGTGGGAGGTTAAAATTTCATGTTCTGAAGCTTTCCTGAAAAGTTATGGCACAATACACAAAAACGCTTTTCAGCCTGAGATAAGGTGGGTTTCGGAACGCCAAACATAAAAGTGTTGATAACTTTCGAAAAACACTTCAGAGAGCTTAGATTTGATGTGCACCTACTAGAAAGACCCTTTCTGCTATAGTGGGAGGTTAAAATTTCATGTTCTGAAGCTTCCCTGAAAAGTTATGGCACAATGCGTAAAAACGCTTTTCAGCCTGAGATAAGGTGGGTTTCGGAACGCCAAACATAAAAGTGTTGATAGCTTTGGAAAAACACTTCAGACAGTTTAGATTTGATGTGCAACTACTAGAAAGACCCTTTCTGCTATAGTGGGAGGTTAAAATTTCATGTTCTGAAGCTTCCCTGAAAAGTTATGGCACAATGCACAAAAACGCTTTTCAGCCTGAGATAAGGTGGGTTTCAGAACGCCAAACATAAAAGTGTTGATAACTTTGGAAAAACACTTCAGACAGTTTAGATTTGATGTGCAACTACTAGAAAGACCCTTTCTGCTATAGTGGGAGGTTAAAATTTCATGTTCTGAAGCTTCCCTGAAAAGTTATGGCACAATGCACAAAAACGCTTTTCAGCCTGAGATAAGGTGGGTTTCGGAACGCCAAACATAAAAGTGTTGATAACTTTGGAAAAACACTTCAGAGAGCTTAGATTTGATGTGCACCTACTAGAAAGACCCTTTCTGCTATAGTGGGAGGTTAAAATTTCATGTTCTGAAGCTTCCCTGAAAGGTTATGGCACAATGCGTAAAAACGCTTTTCAGCCTGAGATAAGGTGGGTTTCGGAACGCCAAACATAAAAGTGTTGATAACTTTGGAAAAACACTTCAGACAGTTTAGATTTGATGTGCAACTACTAGAAAGACCCTTTCTGCTATAGTGGGAGGTTAAAATTTCATGTTCTGAAGCTTTCCTGAAAAGTTATGGCACAATGCACAAAAACGCTTTTCAGCCTGAGATAAGGTGGATTTCGGAACGCCAAACATAAAAGTGTTGATAACTTTGGAAAAACACTTCAGACAGTTTAGATTTGATGTGCAACTACTAGAACGACCCTTTCTGCTATAGTGGGAGGTTAAAATTTCATGTTCTGAAGCTTTCCTGAAAAGTTATGGCACAATGCACAAAAACGCTTTTCAGCCAGAGAAAAGGTGGGTTTCGGAACGCCAAACATAAAAGTGTTGATAACTTTCGAAAAACACTTCAGACAGCTTAGATTTGATGTGCAACTACTAGAAAGACCCTTTCTGCTATAGTGGGAGGTTAAAATTTCATGTTCTGAAGCTTCCCTGAAAAGTTATGGCACAATGCACAAAAACGCTTTTCAGCCGGAGATAAGGTGGGTTTCGGAACGCCAAACATAAAAGTGTTGATAACTTTGGAAAAACACTTCAGACAGTTTAGATTTGATGTGCAACTACTAGAAAGACCCTTTCTGCTATAGTGGGAGGTTAAAATTTCATGTTCTGAAGCTTCCCTGAAAAGTTATGGCACAATGCACAAAAACGCTTTTCAGCCTGAGATAAGGTGGGTTACGGAACGCCAAACATAAAAGTGTTAATAACTTTGGAAAAACACTTCAGACAGTTTAGATTTGATGTGCAACTACTAGAAAGACCCTTTCTGCTATAGTGGGAGGTTAAAATTTCATGTTCTGAAGCTTCCCTGAAAAGTTATGGCACAATGCACAAAAACGCTTTTCAGCCTGAGATAAGGTGGGTTTCGGAACGCCAAACATAAAAGTGTTGATAACTTTCGAAAAACACTTCAGAGAGCTTAGATTTGATGTGCACCTACTAGAAAGACCCTTTCTGCTATAGTGGGAGGTTAAAATTTCATGTTCTGAAGCTTCCCTGAAAAGTTATGGCACAATGCGTAAAAACGCTTTTCAGCCTGAGATAAGGTGGGTTTCGGAACGCCAAACATAAAAGTGTTGATAACTTTGGAAAAACACTTCAGACAGTTTAGATTTGATGTGCAACTACTAGAAAGACCCTTTCTGCTATAGTGGGAGGTTAAAATTTCATGTTCTGAAGCTTTCCTGAAAAGTTATGGCACAATGCACAACAACGCTTTTCAGCCTGAGATAAGGTGGGTTTCGGAACGCCAAACATAAAAGTGTTGATAACTTTTGAAAAACACTTCAGACAGCTTAGATTTGATGTGCAACTACTAGAAAGACCCTTTCTGCTATAGTGGGAGGTTAAAATTTCATGTTCTGAAGCTTCCCTGAAAAGTTATGGCACAATGCGTAAAAACGCTTTTCAGCCTGAGATAAGGTGGGTTTCGGAACGCCAAACATAAAAGTGTTGATAACTTTGGAAAAACACTTCAGACAGTTTAGATTTGATGTGCAACTACTAGAAAGACCCTTTCTGCTATAGTGGGAGGTTAAAATTTCATGTTCTGAAGCTTTCCTGAAAAGTTATGGCACAATGCACAAAAACTCTTTTCAGCCTGAGATAAGGTGGGTTTCGGAACGCCAAACATAAAAGTGTTGATAACTTTTGAAAAACACTTCAGACAGCTTAGATTTGATGTGCAACTACTAGAAAGACCCTTTCTGCTATAGTGGGAGGTTAAAATTTCATGTTCTGAAGCTTCCCTGAAAAGTTATGGCACAATGCACAAAAACGCTTTTCAGCCTGAGATAAGGTGGGTTTCGGAACGCCAAACATAAAAGTGTTGATAACTTTGGAAAAACACTTCAGACAGTTTAGATTTGATGTGCAACTACTAGAAAGACCCTTTCTGCTATAGTGGGAGGTTAAAATTTCATGTTCTGAAGCTTCCCTGAAAAGTTATGGCACAATGCACAAAAACGCTTTTCAGCCTGAGATAAGGTGGGTTTCGGAACGCCAAACATAAAAGTGTTAATAACTTTGGAAAAACACTTCAGACAGTTTAGATTTGATGTGCAACTACTAGAAAGACCCTTTCTGCTATAGTGGGAGGTTAAAATTTCATGTTCTGAAGCTTCCCTGAAAAGTTATGGCACAATGCACAAAAACGCTTTTCAGCCTGAGATAAGGTGGGTTTCGGAACGCCAAACATAAAAGTGTTGATAACTTTCGAAAAACACTTCAGAGAGCTTAGATTTGATGTGCACCTACTAGAAAGACCCTTTCTGCTATAGTGGGAGGTTAAAATTTCATGTTCTGAAGCTTCCCTGAAAAGTTATGGCACAATGCGTAAAAACGCTTTTCAGCCTGAGATAAGGTGGGTTTCGGAACGCCAAACATAAAAGTGTTGATAACTTTGGAAAAACACTTCAGACAGTTTAGATTTGATGTGCAACTACTAGAAAGACCCTTTCTGCTATAGTGGGAGGTTAAAATTTCATGTTTTGAAGCTTTCCTGAAAAGTTATGGCACAATGCACAAAAACGCTTTTCAGCCTGAGATAAGGTGGGTTTCGGAACGCCAAACATAAAAGTGTTGATAACTTTTGAAAAACACTTCAGACAGCTTAGATTTGATGTGCAACTACTAGAAAGACCCTTTCTGCTATAGTGGGAGGTTAAAATTTCATGTTCTGAAGCTTCCCTGAAAAGTTATGGCACAATGCACAAAAACGCTTTTCAGCCTGAGATAAGGTGGGTTTCGGAACGCCAAACATAAAAGTGTTGATAACTTTGGAAAAACACTTCAGACAGTTTAGATTTGATGTGCAACTACTAGAACGACCCTTTCTGCTATAGTGGGAGGTTAAAATTTCATGTTCTGAAGCTTTCCTGAAAAGTTATGGCACAATGCACAAAAACGCTTTTCAGCCTGAGATAAGGTGGGTTTCGGAACGCCAAACATAAAAGTGTTGATAACTTTTGAAAAACACTTCAGACAGCTTAGATTTGATGTGCAACTACTAGAAAGACCCTTTCTGCTATAGTGGGAGGTTAAAATTTCATGTTCTGAAGCTTCCCTGAAAAGTTATGGCACAATGCACAAAAACGCTTTTCAGCCTGAGATAAGGTGGGTTTCGGAACGCCAAACATAAAAGTGTTGATAACTTTGGAAAAACACTTCAGACAGTTTAGATTTGATGTGCAACTACTAGAAAGACCCTTTCTGCTATAGTGGGTGGTTAAAATTTCATGTTCTGAAGCTTCCCTGAAAAGTTATGGCACAATGCACAAAAACGCTTTTCAGCCTGAGATAAGGTGGGTTACGGAACGCCAAACATAAAAGTGTTAATAACTTTGGAAAAACACTTCAGACAGTTTAGATTTGATGTGCAACTACTAGAAAGACCCTTTCTGCTATAGTGGGAGGTTAAAATTTCATGTTCTGAAGCTTCCGTGAAAAGTTATGGCACAATGCACAAAAACGCTTTTCAGCCTGACATAAGGTGGGTTTCGGAACGCCAAACATAAAAGTGTTGATAACTTTCGAAAAACACTTCAGACAGTTTAGATTTGATGTGCAACTACTAGAACGACCCTTTCTGCTATAGTGGGAGGTTAAAATTTCATGTTCTGAAGCTTTCCTGAAAAGTTATGGCACAATGCACAAAAACGCTTTTCAGCCTGAGATAAGGTGGGTTTCGGAACGCCAAACATAAAAGTGTTGATAACTTTTGAAAAACACTTCAGACAGCTTAGATTTGATGTGCAACTACTAGAAAGACCCTTTCTGCTATAGTGGGAGGTTAAAATTTCATGTTCTGAAGCTTCCCTGAAAAGTTATGGCACAATGCACAAAAACGCTTTTCAGCCTGAGATAAGGTGGGTTTCGGAACGCCAAACATAAAAGTGTTGATAACTTTGGAAAAACACTTCAGACAGTTTAGATTTGATGTGCAACTACTAGAAAGACCCTTTCTGCTATAGTGGGAGGTTAAAATTTCATGTTCTGAAGCTTCCCTGAAAAGTTATGGCACAATGCACAAAAACGCTTTTCAGCCTGAGATAAGGTGGGTTACGGAACGCCAAACATAAAAGTGTTAATAACTTTGGAAAAACACTTCAGACAGTTTAGATTTGATGTGCAACTACTAGAAAGACCCTTTCTGCTATAGTGGGAGGTTAAAATTTCATGTTCTGAAGCTTCCCTGAAAAGTTATGGCACAATGCACAAAAACGCTTTTCAGCCTAAGATAAGGTGGGTTTCGGAACGCCAAACATAAAAGTGTTGATAACTTTCGAAAAACACTTCAGAGAGCTTAGATTTGATGTGCACCTACTAGAAAGACCCTTTCTGCTATAGTGGGAGGTTAAAATTTCATGTTCTGAAGCTTCCCTGAAAAGTTATGGCACAATGCGTAAAAACGCTTTTCAGCCTGAGATAAGGTGGGTTTCGGAACGCCAAACATAAAAGTGTTGATAACTTTGGAAAAACACTTCAGACAGTTTAGATTTGATGTGCAACTACTAGAAAGACCCTTTCTGCTATAGTGGGAGGTTAAAATTTCATGTTCTGAAGCTTTCCTGAAAAGTTATGGCACAATGCACAAAAACGCTTTTCAGCCTGAGATAAGGTGGGTTTCGGAACGCCAAACATAAAAGTGTTGATAACTTTTGAAAAACACTTCAGACAGCTTAGATTTGATGTGCAACTACTAGAAAGACCCTTTCTGCTATAGTGGGAGGTTAAAATTTCATGTTCTGAAGCTTCCGTGAAAAGTTATGGCACAATGCACAAAAACGCTTTTCAGCCTGACATAAGGTGGGTTTCGGAACGCCAAACATAAAAGTGTTGATAACTTTCGAAAAACACTTCAGACAGTTTAGATTTGATTTGCACCTACTAGAAAGACCCTTTCTGCTATAGGGGGAGGTTAAAATTTCATGTTCTGAAGCTTCCCTGAAAAGTTATGGCACAATGCGTAAAAACGCTTTTCAGCCTGAGATAAGGTGGGTTTCGGAACGCCAAACATAAAAGTGTTGATAACTTTGGAAAAACACTTCAGACAGTTTAGATTTGATGTGCAACTACTAGAAAGACCCTTTCTGCTATAGTGGGAGGTTAAAATTTCATGTTCTGAAGCTTCCCTGAAAAGTTATGGCACAATGCACAAAAACGCTTTTCAGCCTGAGATAAGGTGGGTTTCGGAACGCCAAACATAAAAGTGTTAATAACTTTGGAAAAACACTTCAGACAGTTTAGATTTGATGTGCAACTACTAGAAAGACCCTTTCTGCTATAGTGGGAGGTTAAAATTTCATGTTCTGAAGCTTTCCTGAAAAGTTATGGCACAATGCACAAAAACGCTTTTCAGCCTGAGATAAGGTGGGTTTCGGAACGCCAAACATAAAAGTGTTGATAACTTTCGAAAAACACTTCAGAGAGCTTAGATTTGATGTGCACCTACTAGAAAGACCCTTTCTGCTATAGTGGGAGGTTAAAATTCCATGTTCTGAAGCTTCCCTGAAAAGTTATGGCACAATGCGTAAAAACGCTTTTCAGCCTGAGATAAGGTGGGTTTCGGAACGCCAAACATAAAAGTGTTGATAACTTTGGAAAAACACTTCAGACAGTTTAGATTTGATGTGCAACTACTAGAAAGACCCTTTCTGCTATAGTGGGAGGTTAAAATTTCATGTTCTGAAGCTTTCCTGAAAAGTTATGGCACAATGCACAAAAACGCTTTTCAGCCTGAGATAAGGTGGGTTTCGGAACGCCAAACATAAAAGTGTTGATAACTTTTGAAAAACACTTCAGACAGCTTAGATTTGATGTGCAACTACTAGAAAGACCCTTTCTGCTATAGTGGGAGGTTAAAATTTCATGTTCTGAAGCTTCCCTGAAAAGTTATGGCACAATGCGTAAAAACGCTTTTCAGCCTGAGATAAGGTGGGTTTCGGAACGCCAAACATAAAAGTGTTGATAACTTTGGAAAAACACTTCAGACAGTTTAGATTTGATGTGCAACTACTAGAAAGACCCTTTCTGCTATAGTGGGAGGTTAAAATTTCATGTTCTGAAGCTTCCCTGAAAAGTAATGGCACAATGCACAAAAACGCTTTTCAGCCTGAGATAAGGTGGGTTTCGGAACGCCAAACATAAAAGTGTTAATAACTTTGGAAAAACACTTCAGACAGTTTAGATTTGATGTGCAACTACTAGAAAGACCCTTTCTGCTATAGTGGGAGGTTAAAATTTCATGTTCTGAAGCTTCCCTGAAAAGTAATGGCACAATGCACAAAAACGCTTTTCAGCCTGAGATAAGGTGGGTTTCGGAACGCCAAACATAAAAGTGTTAATAACTTTGGAAAAACACTTCAGACAGTTTAGATTTGATGTGCAACTACTAGAAAGACCCTTTCTGCTATAGTGGGAGGTTAAAATTTCATGTTCTGAAGCTTCCCTGAAAAGTTATGGCACAATGCACAAAAACGCTTTTCAGCCTGAGATAAGGTGGGTTTCGGAACGCCAAACATAAAAGTGTTAATAACTTTGGAAAAACACTTCAGACAGTTTAGATTTGATGTGCAACTACTAGAAAGACCCTTTCTGCTATAGTGGGAGGTTAAAATTTCATGTTCTGAAGCTTTCCTGAAAAGTTATGGCACAATGCACAAAAACGCTTTTCAGCCTGAGATAAGGTGGGTTTCGGAACGCCAAACATAAAAGTGTTGATAACTTTCGAAAAACACTTCAGAGAGCTTAGATTTGATGTGCACCTACTAGAAAGACCCTTTCTGCTATAGTGGGAGGTTAAAATTTCATGTTCTGAAGCTTCCCTGAAAAGTTATGGCACAATGCGTAAAAACGCTTTTCAGCCTGAGATAAGGTGGGTTTCGGAACGGCAAACATAAAAGTGTTGATAACTTTGGAAAAACACTTCAGACAGTTTAGATTTGATGTGCAACTACTAGAAAGACCCTTTCTGCTATAGTGGGAGGTTAAAATTTCATGTTCTGAAGCTTTCCTGAAAAGTTATGGCACAATGCACAAAAACGCTTTTCAGCCTGAGATAAGGTGGGTTTCGGAACGCCAAACATAAAAGTGTTGATAACTTTTGAAAAACACTTCAGACAGCTTAGATTTGATGTGCAACTACTAGAAAGACCCTTTCTGCTATAGTGGGAGGTTAAAATTTCATGTTCTGAAGCTTCCCTGAAAAGTTATGGCACAATGCACAAAAACGCTTTTCAGCCTGAGATAAGGTGGGTTTCGGAAAGCCAAACATAAAAGTGTTGATAACTTTGGAAAAACACTTCAGACAGTTTAGATTTGATGTGCAACTACTAGAAAGACCCTTTCTGCTATAGTGGGAGGTTAAAATTTCATGTTCTGAAGCTTCCCTGAAAAGTTATGGCACAATGCACAAAAACGCTTTTCAGCCTGAGATAAGGTGGGTTTCGGAACGCCAAACATAAAAGTGTTAATAACTTTGGAAAAACACTTCAGACAGTTTAGATTTGATGTGCAACTACTAGAAAGACCCTTTCTGCTATAGTGGGAGGTTAAAATTTCATGTTCTGAAGCTTCCCTGAAAAGTTATGGCACAATGCACAAAAACGCTTTTCAGCCTGAGATAAGGTGGGTTTCGGAACGCCAAACATAAAAGTGTTGATAACTTTCGAAAAACACTTCAGAGAGCTTAGATTTGATGTGCACCTACTAGAAAGACCCTATCTGCTATAGTGGGAGGTTAAAATTTCATGTTCTGAAGCTTCCCTGAAAAGTTATGGCACAATGCGTAAAAACGCTTTTCAGCCTGAGATAAGGTGGGTTTCGGAACGCCAAACATAAAAGTGTTGATAACTTTGGAAAAACACTTCAGACAGTTTAGATTTGATGTGCAACTACTAGAAAGACCCTTTCTGCTATAGTGGGAGGTTAAAATTTCATGTTCTGAAGCTTTCCTGAAAAGTTATGGCACAATGCACAAAAACGCTTTTCAGCCTGAGATAAGGTGGGTTTCGGAACGCCAAACATAAAAGTGTTAATAACTTTGGAAAAACACTTCAGACAGTTTAGATTTGATGTGCAACTACTAGAAAGACCCTTTCTGCTATAGTGGGAGGTTAAAATTTCATGTTCTGAAGCTTCCCTGAAAAGTTATGGCACAATGCGTAAAAACGCTTTTCAGCCTGAGATAAGGTGGGTTTCGGAACGCCAAACATAAAAGTGTTGATAACTTTGGAAAAACACTTCAGACAGTTTAGATTTGATGTGCAACTACTAGAAAGACCCTTTCTGCTATAGTGGGAGGTTAAAATTTCATGTTCTGAAGCTTCCCTGAAAAGTTATGGCACAATGCACAAAAACGCTTTTCAGCCTGAGATAAGGTGGGTTTCGGAACGCCAAACATAAAAGTGTTGATAACTTTCGAAAAACACTTCAGAGAGCTTAGATTTGATGTGCACCTACTAGAAAGACCCTTTCTGCTATAGTGGGAGGTTAAAATTTCATGTTCTGAAGCTTCCCTGAAAAGTTATGGCACAATGCGTAAAAACGCTTTTCAGCCTGAGATAAGGTGGGTTTCGGAACGCCAAACATAAAAGTGTTGATAACTTTGGAAAAACACTTCAGACAGTTTAGATTTGATGTGCAACTACTAGAAAGACCCTTTCTGCTATAGTGGGAGGTTAAAATTTCATGTTCTGAAGCTTTCCTGAAAAGTTATGGCACAATGCACAAAAACGCTTTTCAGCCTGAGATAAGGTGGGTTTCGGAACGCCAAACATAAAAGTGTTGATAACTTTTGAAAAACACTTCAGACAGCTTAGATTTGATGTGCAACTACTAGAAAGACCCTTTCTGCTATAGTGGGAGGTTAAAATTTCATGTTCTGAAGCTTCCCTGAAAAGTTATGGCACAATGCACAAAAACGCTTTTCAGCCTGAGATAAGGTGGGTTTCGGAACGCCAAACATAAAAGTGTTGATAACTTTGGAAAAACACTTCAGACAGTTTAGATTTGATGTGCAACTACTAGAAAGACCCTTTCTGCTATAGTGGGAGGTTAAAATTTCATGTTCTGAAGCTTCCCTGAAAAGTAATGGCACAATGCACAAAAACGCTTTTCAGCCTGAGATAAGGTGGGTTTCGGAACGCCAAACATAAAAGTGTTAATAACTTTGGAAAAACACTTCAGACAGTTTAGATTTGATGTGCAACTACTAGAAAGACCCTTTCTGCTATAGTGGGAGGTTAAAATTTCATGTTCTGAAGCTTCCCTGAAAAGTTATGGCACAATGCACAAAAACGCTTTTCAGCCTGAGATAAGGTGGGTTTCGGAACGCCAAACATCAAAGTGTTGATAACTTTCGAAAAACACTTCAGAGAGCTTAGATTTGATGTGCACCTACTAGAAAGACCCTTTCTGCTATAGTGGGAGGTTAAAATTTCATGTTCTGAAGCTTCCCTGAAAAGTTGTGGCACAATGCACAAAAACGCTTTTCAGCCTGAGATAAGGTGGGTTTCGGAACGCCAAACATAAAAGTGTTAATAACTTTGGAAAAACACTTCAGACAGTTTAGATTTGATGTGCAACTACTAGAAAGACCCTTTCTGCTATAGTGGGAGGTTAAAATTTCATGTTCTGAAGCTTCCCTGAAAAGTTATGGCACAATGCACAAAAACGCTTTTCAGCCTGAGATAAGGTGGGTTTCGGAACGCCAAACATAAAAGTGTTAATAACTTTGGAAAAACTCTTCAGACAGTTTAGATTTGATGTGCAACTACTAGAAAGACCCTTTCTGCTATAGTGGGAGGTTAAAATTTCATGTTCTGAAGCTTTCCTGAAAAGTTATGGCACAATGCACAAAAACGCTTTTCAGCCTGAGATAAGGTGGGTTTCGGAACGCCAAACATAAAAGTGTTGATAACTTTCGAAAAACACTTCAGAGAGCTTAGATTTGATGTGCACCTACTAGAAAGACCCTTTCTGCTATAGTGGGAGGTTAAAATTTCATGTTCTGAAGCTTTCCTGAAAAGTTATGGCACAATGCACAAAAACGCTTTTCAGCCTGAGATAAGGTGGGTTTCGGAACGCCAAACATAAAAGTGTTGATAACTTTTGAAAAACACTTCAGACAGCTTAGATTTGATGTGCAACTACTAGAAAGACCCTTTCTGCTATAGTGGGAGGTTAAAATGTCATGTTCTGAAGCTTCCCTGAAAAGTTATGGCACAATGCACAAAAACGCTTTTCAGCCTGAGATAAGGTGGGTTTCGGAAAGCCAAACATAAAAGTGTTGATAACTTTGGAAAAACACTTCAGACAGTTTAGATTTGATGTGCAACTACTAGAAAGACCCTTTCTGCTATAGTGGGAGGTTAAAATTTCATGTTCTGAAGCTTCCCTGAAAAGTTATGGCACAATGCACAAAAACGCTTTTCAGCCTGAGATAAGGTGGGTTTCGGAACGCCAAACATAAAAGTGTTAATAACTTCGGAAAAACACTTCAGACAGTTTAAATTTGATGTGCAACTACTAGAAAGACCCTTTCTGCTATAGTGGGAGGTTAAAATTTCATGTTCTGAAGCTTCCCTGAAAAGTTATGGCACAATGCACAAAAACGCTTTTCAGCCTGAGATAAGGTGGGTTTCGGAACGCCAAACACAAAAGTGTTGATAACTTTCGAAAAACACTTCAGAGAGCTTAGATTTGATGTGCAACTACTAGAAAGACCCTTTCTGCTATAGTGGGAGGTTAAAATTTCATGTTCTGAAGCTTTCCTGAAAAGTTATGGCACAATGCACAAAAACGCTTTTCAGCCTGAGATAAGGTGGGTTTCGGAACGCCAAACATAAAAGTGTTAATAACTTTGGAAAAACACTTCAGACAGTTTAGATTTGATGTGCAACTACTAGAAAGACCCTTTCTGCTATAGTGGGAGGTTAAAATTTCATGTTCTGAAGCTTCCCTGAAAAGTTATGGCACAATGCACAAAAACGCTTTTCAGCCTGAGATAAGGTGGGTTTCGGAACGCCAAACATAAAAGTGTTAATAACTTTGGAAAAACACTTCAGACAGTTTAGATTTGATGTGCAACTACTAGAAAGACCCTTTCTGCTATAGTGGGAGGTTAAAATTTCATGTTCTGAAGCTTCCCTGAAAAGTTATGGCACAATGCACAAAAACGCTTTTCAGCCTGAGATAAGGTGGGTTTCGGAACGCCAAACATAAAAGTGTTAATAACTTTGGAAAAACACTTCAGACAGTTTAGATTTGATGTGCAACTACTAGAAAGACCCTTTCTGCTATAGTGGGAGGTTAAAATTTCATGTTCTGAAGCTTCCCTGAAAAGTTATGGCACAATGCACAAAAACGCTTTTCAGCCTGAGATAAGGTGGGTTTCGGAACGCCAAACATAAAAGTGTTGATAACTTTTGAAAAACACTTCAGAGAGCTTAGATTTGATGTGCACCTACTAGAAAGACCCTTTCTGCTATAGTGGGAGGTTAAAATTTCATGTTCTGAAGCTTCCCTGAAAAGTTATGGCACAATGCGAAAAAACGCTTTTCAGCCAGAGATAAGGTGGGTTTCGGAACGCCAAACATAAAAGTGTTGATAACTTTGGAAAAACACTTCAGACAGTTTAGATTTGATGTGCAACTACTAGAAAGACCCTTTCTGCTATAGTGGGAGGTTAAAATTTCATGTTCTGAAGCTTTCCTGAAAAGTTATGGCACAATGCACAAAAACGCTTTTCAGCCTGAGATAAGGTGGGTTTCGGAACGCCAAACATAAAAGTGTTGATAACTTTTGAAAAACACTTCAGACAGCTTAGATTTGATGTGCAACTACTAGAAAGACCCTTTCTGCTATAGTGGGAGGTTAAAATTTCATGTTCTGAAGCTTCCCTGAAAAGTTATGGCACAATGCACAAAAACGCTTTTCAGCCTGAGATAAGGTGGGTTTCGGAACGCCAAACATAAAAGTGTTGATAACTTTCGAAAAACACTTCAGAGAGCTTAGATTTGATGTGCACCTACTAGAAAGACCCTTTCTGCTATAGTGGGAGGTTAAAATTTCATGTTCTGAAGCTTCCCTGAAAAGTTATGGCACAATGCACAAAAACGCTTTTCAGCCTGAGATAAGGTGGGTTTCGGAACGCCAAACATAAAAGTGTTAATAACTTTGGAAAAACACTTCAGACAGTTTAGATTTGATGTGCAACTACTAGAAAGACCCTTTCTGCTATAGTGGGAGGTTAAAATTTCATGTTCTGAAGCTTTCCTGAAAATTTATGGCACAATGCACAAAAACGCTTTTCAGCCTGAGATATGGTGGGTTTCGGAACGCCAAACATAAAAGTGTTGATAACTTTCGAAAAACACTTCAGAGAGCTTAGATTTGATGTGCACCTACTAGAAAGACCCTTTCTGCTATAGTGGGAGGTTAAAATTTCATGTTCTGAAGCTTCCCTGAAAAGTTATGGCACAATGCGTAAAAACGCTTTTCAGCCTGAGATAAGGTGGGTTTCGGAACGCCAAACATAAAAGTGTTGATAACTTTGGAAAAACACTTCAGACAGTTTAGATTTGATGTGCAACTACTAGAAAGACCCTTTCTGCTATAGTGGGAGGTTAAAATTTCATGTTCTGAAGCTTCCCTGAAAAGTTATGGCACAATGCACAAAAACGCTTTTCAGCCTGAGATAAGGTGGGTTTCGGAACGCCAAACATAAAAGTGTTAATAACTTTGGAAAAACACTTCAGACAGTTTAGATTTGATGTGCAACTACTAGAAAGACCCTTTCTGCTATAGTGGGAGGTTAAAATTTCATGTTCTGAAGCTTCCCTGAAAAGTTATGGCACAATGCACAAAAACGCTTTTCAGCCTGAGATAAGGTGGGTTTCGGAACGCCAAACATAAAAGTGTTGATAACTTTCGAAAAACACTTCAGAGAGCTTAGATTTGATGTGCACCTACTAGAAAGACCCTTTCTGCTATAGTGGGAGGTTAAAATTTCATGTTCTGAAGCTTCCCTGAAAAGTTATGGCACAATGCGTAAAAACGCTTTTCAGCCTGAGATAAGGTGGGTTTCGGAACGCCAAACATAAAAGTGTTGATAACTTTGGAAAAACACTTCAGACAGTTTAGATTTGATGTGCAACTACTAGAAAGACCCTTTCTGCTATAGTGGGAGGTTAAAATTTCATGTTCTGAAGCTTTCCTGAAAAGTTATGGCACAATGCACAAAAACGATTTTCAGCCTGAGATAAGGTGGGTTTCGGAAAGCCAAACATAAAAGTGTTGATAACTTTGGAAAAACACTTCAGACAGTTTAGATTTGATGTGCAAACATTAGAAAGACCCTTTCTGCTATAGTGGGAGGTTAAAATTTCATGTTCTGAAGCTTCCCTGAAAAGTTATGGCACAATGCACAAAAACGCTTTTCAGCCTGAGATAAGGTGGGTTTCGGAACGCCAAACATAAAAGTGTTAATAACTTTGGAAAAACACTTCAGACAGTTTAGATTTGATGTGCAACTACTAGAAAGACCCTTTCTGCTATAGTGGGAGGTTAAAATTTCATGTTCTGAAGCTTCCCTGAAAAGTTATGGCACAATGCACAAAAACGCTTTTCAGCCTGAGATAAGGTGGGTTTCGGAACGCCAAACATAAAAGTGTTGATAACTTTCGAAAAACACTTCAGAGAGCTTAGATTTGATGTGCACCTACTAGAAAGACCCTTTCTGCTATAGTGGGAGGTTAAAATTTCATGTTCTGAAGCTTCCCTGAAAAGTTATGGCACAATGCGTAAAAACGCTTTTCAGCCTGAGATAAGGTGGGTTTCGGAACGCCAAACATAAAAGTGTTGATAACTTTGGAAAAACACTTCAGACAGTTTAGATTTGATGTGCAACTACTAGAAAGACCCTTTCTGCTATAGTGGGAGGTTAAAATTTCATGTTCTGAAGCTTTCCTGAAAAGTTATGGCACAATGCACAAAAACGCTTTTCAGCCTGAGATAAGGTGGGTTTCGGAACGCCAAACATAAAAGTGTTGATAACTTTTGAAAAACACTTCAGACAGCTTAGATTTGATGTGCAACTACTAGAAAGACCCTTTCTGCTATAGTGGGAGGTTAAAATTTCATGTTCTGAAGCTTCCCTGAAAAGTTATGGCACAATGCACAAAAACGCTTTTCAGCCTGAGATAAGGTGGGTTTCGGAACGCCAAACATAAAAGTGTTGATAACTTTCGAAAAACACTTCAGACAGCTTAGATTTGATGTGCACTTACTAGAAAGACCCTTTCTGCTATAGTGGGAGGTTAAAATTTCATGTTCTGAAGCTTCCCTGAAAAGTTATGGCACAATGCACAAAAACGCTTTTCAGCCTGAGATAAGGTGGGTTTCGGAACGCCAAACATAAAAGTGTTGATAACTTTGGAAAAACACTTCAGAGAGCTTAGATTTGATGTGCACCTACTAGAAAGACCCTTTCTGCTATAGTGGGAGGTTAAAATTTCATGTTCTGAAGCTTCCCTGAAAAGTTATGGCACAATGCGTAAAAACGCTTTTCAGCCTGAGATAAGGTGGGTTTCGGAACGCCAAACATAAAAGTGTTGATAACTTTGGAAAAACACTTCAGACAGTTTAGATTTGATGTGCAACTACTAGAAAGACCCTTTCTGCTATAGTGGGAGGTTAAAATTTCATGTTCTGAAGCTTTCCTGAAAAGTTATGGCACAATGCACAAAAACGCTTTTCAGCCTGAGATAAGGTGGGTTTCGGAACGCCAAACATAAAAGTGTTGATAACTTTTGAAAAACACTTCAGACAGCTTAGATTTGATGTGCAACTACTAGAAAGACCCTTTCTGCTATAGTGGGAGGTTAAAATTTCATGTTCTGAAGCTTCCCTGAAAAGTTATGGCACAATGCACAAAAACGCTTTTCAGCCTGAGATAAGGTGGGTTTCGGAACGCCAAACATAAAAGTGTTGATAACTTTCGAAAAACACTTCAGACAGCTTAGATTTGATGTGCACTTACTAGAAAGACCCTTTCTGCTATAGTGGGAGGTTAAAATTTCATGTTCTGAAGCTTCCCTGAAAAGTTATGGCACAATGCACAAAAACGCTTTTCAGCCTGAGATAAGGTGGGTTTCGGAACGCCAAACATAAAAGTGTTGATAACTTTGGAAAAACACTTCAGAGAGCTTAGATTTGATGTGCACCTACTAGAAAGACCCTTTCTGCTATAGTGGGAGGTTAAAATTTCATGTTCTGAAGCTTCCCTGAAAAGTTATGGCACAATGCGTAAAAACGCTTTTCAGCCTGAGATAAGGTGGGTTTCGGAACGCCAAACATAAAAGTGTTGATAACTTTGGAAAAACACTTCAGACAGTTTAGATTTGATGTGCAACTACTAGAAAGACCCTTTCTGCTATAGTGGGAGGTTAAAATTTCATGTTCTGAAGCTTTCCTGAAAAGTTATGGCACAATGCACAAAAACGCTTTTCAGCCTGAGATAAGGTGGGTTTCGGAACGCCAAACATAAAAGTGTTGATAACTTTGGAAAAACACTTCAGACAGCTTAGATTTGATGTGCAACTACTAGAAAGACCCTTTCTGCTATAGTGGGAGGTTAAAATTTCATGTTCTGAAGCTTCCCTGAAAAGTTATGGCACAATGCTCAAAAACGCTTTTCAGCCTGAGATAAGGTGGGTTTCGGAACGCCAAACATAAAAGTGTTGATAACTTTCGAAAAACACTTCAGACAGCTTAGATTTGATGTGCACCTACTAGAAAGACCCTTTCTGCTATAGTGGGAGGTTAAAATTTCATGTTCTGAAGCTTCCCTGAAAAGTTATGGCACAATGCGTAAAAACGCTTTTCAGCCTGAGATAAGGTGGGTTTCGGAACGCCAAACATAAAAGTGTTGATAACTTTGGAAAAACACTTCAGACAGTTTAGATTTGATGTGCAACTACTAGAAAGACCCTTTCTGCTATAGTGGGAGGTTAAAATTTCATGTTCTGAAGCTTCCCTGAAAAGTTATGGCACAATGCACAAAAACGCTTTTCAGCCTGAGATAAGGTGGGTTTCGGAACGCCAAACATAAAAGTGTTGATAACTTTCGAAAAACACTTCAGAGAGCTTAGATTTGATGTGCACCTACTAGAAAGACCCTTTCTGCTATAGTGGGAGGTTAAAATTTCATGTTCTGAAGCTTCCCTGAAAAGTTATGGCACAATGCGTAAAAACGCTTTTCAGCCTGAGATAAGGTGGGTTTCGGAACGCCAAACATAAAAGTGTTGATAACTTTGGAAAAACACTTCAGACAGTTTAGATTTGATGTGCAACTACTAGAAAGACCCTTTCTGCTATAGTGGGAGGTTAAAATTTCATGTTCTGAAGCTTTCCTGAAAAGTTATGGCACAATGCACAAAAACGATTTTCAGCCTGAGATAAGGTGGGTTTCGGAAAGCCAAACATAAAAGTGTTGATAACTTTGGAAAAACACTTCAGACAGTTTAGATTTGATGTGCAAACATTAGAAAGACCCTTTCTGCTATAGTGGGAGGTTAAAATTTCATGTTCTGAAGCTTCCCTGAAAAGTTATGGCACAATGCACAAAAACGCTTTTCAGCCTGAGATAAGGTGGGTTTCGGAACGCCAAACATAAAAGTGTTAATAACTTTGGAAAAACACTTCAGACAGTTTAGATTTGATGTGCAACTACTAGAAAGACCCTTTCTGCTATAGTGGGAGGTTAAAATTTCATGTTCTGAAGCTTCCCTGAAAAGTTATGGCACAATGCACAAAAACGCTTTTCAGCCTGAGATAAGGTGGGTTTCGGAACGCCAAACATAAAAGTGTTGATAACTTTCGAAAAACACTTCAGAGAGCTTAGATTTGATGTGCACCTACTAGAAAGACCCTTTCTGCTATAGTGGGAGGTTAAAATTTCATGTTCTGAAGCTTCCCTGAAAAGTTATGGCACAATGCGTAAAAACGCTTTTCAGCCTGAGATAAGGTGGGTTTCGGAACGCCAAACATAAAAGTGTTGATAACTTTGGAAAAACACTTCAGACAGTTTAGATTTGATGTGCAACTACTAGAAAGACCCTTTCTGCTATAGTGGGAGGTTAAAATTTCATGTTCTGAAGCTTTCCTGAAAAGTTATGGCACAATGCACAAAAACGCTTTTCAGCCTGAGATAAGGTGGGTTTCGGAACGCCAAACATAAAAGTGTTGATAACTTTTGAAAAACACTTCAGACAGCTTAGATTTGATGTGCAACTACTAGAAAGACCCTTTCTGCTATAGTGGGAGGTTAAAATTTCATGTTCTGAAGCTTCCCTGAAAAGTTATGGCACAATGCACAAAAACGCTTTTCAGCCTGAGATAAGGTGGGTTTCGGAACGCCAAACATAAAAGTGTTGATAACTTTCGAAAAACACTTCAGACAGCTTAGATTTGATGTGCACTTACTAGAAAGACCCTTTCTGCTATAGTGGGAGGTTAAAATTTCATGTTCTGAAGCTTCCCTGAAAAGTTATGGCACAATGCACAAAAACGCTTTTCAGCCTGAGATAAGGTGGGTTTCGGAACGCCAAACATAAAAGTGTTGATAACTTTGGAAAAACACTTCAGAGAGCTTAGATTTGATGTGCACCTACTAGAAAGACCCTTTCTGCTATAGTGGGAGGTTAAAATTTCATGTTCTGAAGCTTCCCTGAAAAGTTATGGCACAATGCGTAAAAACGCTTTTCAGCCTGAGATAAGGTGGGTTTCGGAACGCCAAACATAAAAGTGTTGATAACTTTGGAAAAACACTTCAGACAGTTTAGATTTGATGTGCAACTACTAGAAAGACCCTTTCTGCTATAGTGGGAGGTTAAAATTTCATGTTCTGAAGCTTTCCTGAAAAGTTATGGCACAATGCACAAAAACGCTTTTCAGCCTGAGATAAGGTGGGTTTCGGAACGCCAAACATAAAAGTGTTGATAACTTTTGAAAAACACTTCAGACAGCTTAGATTTGATGTGCAACTACTAGAAAGACCCTTTCTGCTATAGTGGGAGGTTAAAATTTCATGTTCTGAAGCTTCCCTGAAAAGTTATGGCACAATGCACAAAAACGCTTTTCAGCCTGAGATAAGGTGGGTTTCGGAACGCCAAACATAAAAGTGTTGATAACTTTCGAAAAACACTTCAGACAGCTTAGATTTGATGTGCACTTACTAGAAAGACCCTTTCTGCTATAGTGGGAGGTTAAAATTTCATGTTCTGAAGCTTCCCTGAAAAGTTATGGCACAATGCACAAAAACGCTTTTCAGCCTGAGATAAGGTGGGTTTCGGAACGCCAAACATAAAAGTGTTGATAACTTTGGAAAAACACTTCAGAGAGCTTAGATTTGATGTGCACCTACTAGAAAGACCCTTTCTGCTATAGTGGGAGGTTAAAATTTCATGTTCTGAAGCTTCCCTGAAAAGTTATGGCACAATGCGTAAAAACGCTTTTCAGCCTGAGATAAGGTGGGTTTCGGAACGCCAAACATAAAAGTGTTGATAACTTTGGAAAAACACTTCAGACAGTTTAGATTTGATGTGCAACTACTAGAAAGACCCTTTCTGCTATAGTGGGAGGTTAAAATTTCATGTTCTGAAGCTTTCCTGAAAAGTTATGGCACAATGCACAAAAACGCTTTTCAGCCTGAGATAAGGTGGGTTTCGGAACGCCAAACATAAAAGTGTTGATAACTTTGGAAAAACACTTCAGACAGCTTAGATTTGATGTGCAACTACTAGAAAGACCCTTTCTGCTATAGTGGGAGGTTAAAATTTCATGTTCTGAAGCTTCCCTGAAAAGTTATGGCACAATGCTCAAAAACGCTTTTCAGCCTGAGATAAGGTGGGTTTCGGAACGCCAAACATAAAAGTGTTGATAACTTTCGAAAAACACTTCAGACAGCTTAGATTTGATGTGCACCTACTAGAAAGACCCTTTCTGCTATAGTGGGAGGTTAAAATTTCATGTTCTGAAGCTTCCCTGAAAAGTTATGGCACAATGCGTAAAAACGCTTTTCAGCCTGAGATAAGGTGGGTTTCGGAACGCCAAACATAAAAGTGTTGATAACTTTGGAAAAACACTTCAGACAGTTTAGATTTGATGTGCAACTACTAGAAAGACCCTTTCTGCTATAGTGGGAGGTTAAAATTTCATGTTCTGAAGCTTCCCTGAAAAGTTATGGCACAATGCACAAAAACGCTTTTCAGCCTGAGATAAGGTGGGTTTCGGAACGCCAAACATAAAAGTGTTGATAACTTTCGAAAAACACTTCAGAGAGCTTAGATTTGATGTGCACCTACTAGAAAGACCCTTTCTGCTATAGTGGGAGGTTAAAATTTCATGTTCTGAAGCTTCCCTGAAAAGTTATGGCACAATGCGTAAAAACGCTTTTCAGCCTGAGATAAGGTGGGTTTCGGAACGCCAAACATAAAAGTGTTGATAACTTTGGAAAAACACTTCAGACAGTTTAGATTTGATGTGCAACTACTAGAAAGACCCTTTCTGCTATAGTGGGAGGTTAAAATTTCATGTTCTGAAGCTTTCCTGAAAAGTTATGGCACAATGCACAAAAACGATTTTCAGCCTGAGATAAGGTGGGTTTCGGAAAGCCAAACATAAAAGTGTTGATAACTTTGGAAAAACACTTCAGACAGTTTAGATTTGATGTGCAAACATTAGAAAGACCCTTTCTGCTATAGTGGGAGGTTAAAATTTCATGTTCTGAAGCTTCCCTGAAAAGTTATGGCACAATGCACAAAAACGCTTTTCAGCCTGAGATAAGGTGGGTTTCGGAACGCCAAACATAAAAGTGTTAATAACTTTGGAAAAACACTTCAGACAGTTTAGATTTGATGTGCAACTACTAGAAAGACCCTTTCTGCTATAGTGGGAGGTTAAAATTTCATGTTCTGAAGCTTCCCTGAAAAGTTATGGCACAATGCACAAAAACGCTTTTCAGCCTGAGATAAGGTGGGTTTCGGAACGCCAAACATAAAAGTGTTGATAACTTTCGAAAAACACTTCAGAGAGCTTAGATTTGATGTGCACCTACTAGAAAGACCCTTTCTGCTATAGTGGGAGGTTAAAATTTCATGTTCTGAAGCTTCCCTGAAAAGTTATGGCACAATGCGTAAAAACGCTTTTCAGCCTGAGATAAGGTGGGTTTCGGAACGCCAAACATAAAAGTGTTGATAACTTTGGAAAAACACTTCAGACAGTTTAGATTTGATGTGCAACTACTAGAAAGACCCTTTCTGCTATAGTGGGAGGTTAAAATTTCATGTTCTGAAGCTTTCCTGAAAAGTTATGGCACAATGCACAAAAACGCTTTTCAGCCTGAGATAAGGTGGGTTTCGGAACGCCAAACATAAAAGTGTTGATAACTTTTGAAAAACACTTCAGACAGCTTAGATTTGATGTGCAACTACTAGAAAGACCCTTTCTGCTATAGTGGGAGGTTAAAATTTCATGTTCTGAAGCTTCCCTGAAAAGTTATGGCACAATGCACAAAAACGCTTTTCAGCCTGAGATAAGGTGGGTTTCGGAACGCCAAACATAAAAGTGTTGATAACTTTCGAAAAACACTTCAGACAGCTTAGATTTGATGTGCACTTACTAGAAAGACCCTTTCTGCTATAGTGGGAGGTTAAAATTTCATGTTCTGAAGCTTCCCTGAAAAGTTATGGCACAATGCACAAAAACGCTTTTCAGCCTGAGATAAGGTGGGTTTCGGAACGCCAAACATAAAAGTGTTGATAACTTTGGAAAAACACTTCAGAGAGCTTAGATTTGATGTGCACCTACTAGAAAGACCCTTTCTGCTATAGTGGGAGGTTAAAATTTCATGTTCTGAAGCTTCCCTGAAAAGTTATGGCACAATGCGTAAAAACGCTTTTCAGCCTGAGATAAGGTGGGTTTCGGAACGCCAAACATAAAAGTGTTGATAACTTTGGAAAAACACTTCAGACAGTTTAGATTTGATGTGCAACTACTAGAAAGACCCTTTCTGCTATAGTGGGAGGTTAAAATTTCATGTTCTGAAGCTTTCCTGAAAAGTTATGGCACAATGCACAAAAACGCTTTTCAGCCTGAGATAAGGTGGGTTTCGGAACGCCAAACATAAAAGTGTTGATAACTTTTGAAAAACACTTCAGACAGCTTAGATTTGATGTGCAACTACTAGAAAGACCCTTTCTGCTATAGTGGGAGGTTAAAATTTCATGTTCTGAAGCTTCCCTGAAAAGTTATGGCACAATGCACAAAAACGCTTTTCAGCCTGAGATAAGGTGGGTTTCGGAACGCCAAACATAAAAGTGTTGATAACTTTCGAAAAACACTTCAGACAGCTTAGATTTGATGTGCACTTACTAGAAAGACCCTTTCTGCTATAGTGGGAGGTTAAAATTTCATGTTCTGAAGCTTCCCTGAAAAGTTATGGCACAATGCACAAAAACGCTTTTCAGCCTGAGATAAGGTGGGTTTCGGAACGCCAAACATAAAAGTGTTGATAACTTTGGAAAAACACTTCAGAGAGCTTAGATTTGATGTGCACCTACTAGAAAGACCCTTTCTGCTATAGTGGGAGGTTAAAATTTCATGTTCTGAAGCTTCCCTGAAAAGTTATGGCACAATGCGTAAAAACGCTTTTCAGCCTGAGATAAGGTGGGTTTCGGAACGCCAAACATAAAAGTGTTGATAACTTTGGAAAAACACTTCAGACAGTTTAGATTTGATGTGCAACTACTAGAAAGACCCTTTCTGCTATAGTGGGAGGTTAAAATTTCATGTTCTGAAGCTTTCCTGAAAAGTTATGGCACAATGCACAAAAACGCTTTTCAGCCTGAGATAAGGTGGGTTTCGGAACGCCAAACATAAAAGTGTTGATAACTTTGGAAAAACACTTCAGACAGCTTAGATTTGATGTGCAACTACTAGAAAGACCCTTTCTGCTATAGTGGGAGGTTAAAATTTCATGTTCTGAAGCTTCCCTGAAAAGTTATGGCACAATGCTCAAAAACGCTTTTCAGCCTGAGATAAGGTGGGTTTCGGAACGCCAAACATAAAAGTGTTGATAACTTTCGAAAAACACTTCAGACAGCTTAGATTTGATGTGCACCTACTAGAAAGACCCTTTCTGCTATAGTGGGAGGTTAAAATTTCATGTTCTGAAGCTTCCCTGAAAAGTTATGGCACAATGCGTAAAAACGCTTTTCAGCCTGAGATAAGGTGGGTTTCGGAACGCCAAACATAAAAGTGTTGATAACTTTGGAAAAACACTTCAGACAGTTTAGATTTGATGTGCAACTACTAGAAAGACCCTTTCTGCTATAGTGGGAGGTTAAAATTTCATGTTCTGAAGCTTCCCTGAAAAGTTATGGCACAATGCACAAAAACGCTTTTCAGCCTGAGATAAGGTGGGTTTCGGAACGCCAAACATAAAAGTGTTGATAACTTTCGAAAAACACTTCAGAGAGCTTAGATTTGATGTGCACCTACTAGAAAGACCCTTTCTGCTATAGTGGGAGGTTAAAATTTCATGTTCTGAAGCTTCCCTGAAAAGTTATGGCACAATGCGTAAAAACGCTTTTCAGCCTGAGATAAGGTGGGTTTCGGAACGCCAAACATAAAAGTGTTGATAACTTTGGAAAAACACTTCAGACAGTTTAGATTTGATGTGCAACTACTAGAAAGACCCTTTCTGCTATAGTGGGAGGTTAAAATTTCATGTTCTGAAGCTTTCCTGAAAAGTTATGGCACAATGCACAAAAACGATTTTCAGCCTGAGATAAGGTGGGTTTCGGAAAGCCAAACATAAAAGTGTTGATAACTTTGGAAAAACACTTCAGACAGTTTAGATTTGATGTGCAAACATTAGAAAGACCCTTTCTGCTATAGTGGGAGGTTAAAATTTCATGTTCTGAAGCTTCCCTGAAAAGTTATGGCACAATGCACAAAAACGCTTTTCAGCCTGAGATAAGGTGGGTTTCGGAACGCCAAACATAAAAGTGTTAATAACTTTGGAAAAACACTTCAGACAGTTTAGATTTGATGTGCAACTACTAGAAAGACCCTTTCTGCTATAGTGGGAGGTTAAAATTTCATGTTCTGAAGCTTCCCTGAAAAGTTATGGCACAATGCACAAAAACGCTTTTCAGCCTGAGATAAGGTGGGTTTCGGAACGCCAAACATAAAAGTGTTGATAACTTTCGAAAAACACTTCAGAGAGCTTAGATTTGATGTGCACCTACTAGAAAGACCCTTTCTGCTATAGTGGGAGGTTAAAATTTCATGTTCTGAAGCTTCCCTGAAAAGTTATGGCACAATGCGTAAAAACGCTTTTCAGCCTGAGATAAGGTGGGTTTCGGAACGCCAAACATAAAAGTGTTGATAACTTTGGAAAAACACTTCAGACAGTTTAGATTTGATGTGCAACTACTAGAAAGACCCTTTCTGCTATAGTGGGAGGTTAAAATTTCATGTTCTGAAGCTTTCCTGAAAAGTTATGGCACAATGCACAAAAACGCTTTTCAGCCTGAGATAAGGTGGGTTTCGGAACGCCAAACATAAAAGTGTTGATAACTTTTGAAAAACACTTCAGACAGCTTAGATTTGATGTGCAACTACTAGAAAGACCCTTTCTGCTATAGTGGGAGGTTAAAATTTCATGTTCTGAAGCTTCCCTGAAAAGTTATGGCACAATGCACAAAAACGCTTTTCAGCCTGAGATAAGGTGGGTTTCGGAACGCCAAACATAAAAGTGTTGATAACTTTCGAAAAACACTTCAGACAGCTTAGATTTGATGTGCACTTACTAGAAAGACCCTTTCTGCTATAGTGGGAGGTTAAAATTTCATGTTCTGAAGCTTCCCTGAAAAGTTATGGCACAATGCACAAAAACGCTTTTCAGCCTGAGATAAGGTGGGTTTCGGAACGCCAAACATAAAAGTGTTGATAACTTTGGAAAAACACTTCAGAGAGCTTAGATTTGATGTGCACCTACTAGAAAGACCCTTTCTGCTATAGTGGGAGGTTAAAATTTCATGTTCTGAAGCTTCCCTGAAAAGTTATGGCACAATGCGTAAAAACGCTTTTCAGCCTGAGATAAGGTGGGTTTCGGAACGCCAAACATAAAAGTGTTGATAACTTTGGAAAAACACTTCAGACAGTTTAGATTTGATGTGCAACTACTAGAAAGACCCTTTCTGCTATAGTGGGAGGTTAAAATTTCATGTTCTGAAGCTTTCCTGAAAAGTTATGGCACAATGCACAAAAACGCTTTTCAGCCTGAGATAAGGTGGGTTTCGGAACGCCAAACATAAAAGTGTTGATAACTTTTGAAAAACACTTCAGACAGCTTAGATTTGATGTGCAACTACTAGAAAGACCCTTTCTGCTATAGTGGGAGGTTAAAATTTCATGTTCTGAAGCTTCCCTGAAAAGTTATGGCACAATGCACAAAAACGCTTTTCAGCCTGAGATAAGGTGGGTTTCGGAACGCCAAACATAAAAGTGTTGATAACTTTCGAAAAACACTTCAGACAGCTTAGATTTGATGTGCACTTACTAGAAAGACCCTTTCTGCTATAGTGGGAGGTTAAAATTTCATGTTCTGAAGCTTCCCTGAAAAGTTATGGCACAATGCACAAAAACGCTTTTCAGCCTGAGATAAGGTGGGTTTCGGAACGCCAAACATAAAAGTGTTGATAACTTTGGAAAAACACTTCAGAGAGCTTAGATTTGATGTGCACCTACTAGAAAGACCCTTTCTGCTATAGTGGGAGGTTAAAATTTCATGTTCTGAAGCTTCCCTGAAAAGTTATGGCACAATGCGTAAAAACGCTTTTCAGCCTGAGATAAGGTGGGTTTCGGAACGCCAAACATAAAAGTGTTGATAACTTTGGAAAAACACTTCAGACAGTTTAGATTTGATGTGCAACTACTAGAAAGACCCTTTCTGCTATAGTGGGAGGTTAAAATTTCATGTTCTGAAGCTTTCCTGAAAAGTTATGGCACAATGCACAAAAACGCTTTTCAGCCTGAGATAAGGTGGGTTTCGGAACGCCAAACATAAAAGTGTTGATAACTTTGGAAAAACACTTCAGACAGCTTAGATTTGATGTGCAACTACTAGAAAGACCCTTTCTGCTATAGTGGGAGGTTAAAATTTCATGTTCTGAAGCTTCCCTGAAAAGTTATGGCACAATGCTCAAAAACGCTTTTCAGCCTGAGATAAGGTGGGTTTCGGAACGCCAAACATAAAAGTGTTGATAACTTTCGAAAAACACTTCAGACAGCTTAGATTTGATGTGCACCTACTAGAAAGACCCTTTCTGCTATAGTGGGAGGTTAAAATTTCATGTTCTGAAGCTTCCCTGAAAAGTTATGGCACAATGCGTAAAAACGCTTTTCAGCCTGAGATAAGGTGGGTTTCGGAACGCCAAACATAAAAGTGTTGATAACTTTGGAAAAACACTTCAGACAGTTTAGATTTGATGTGCAACTACTAGAAAGACCCTTTCTGCTATAGTGGGAGGTTAAAATTTCATGTTCTGAAGCTTCCCTGAAAAGTTATGGCACAATGCACAAAAACGCTTTTCAGCCTGAGATAAGGTGGGTTTCGGAACGCCAAACATAAAAGTGTTGATAACTTTCGAAAAACACTTCAGAGAGCTTAGATTTGATGTGCACCTACTAGAAAGACCCTTTCTGCTATAGTGGGAGGTTAAAATTTCATGTTCTGAAGCTTCCCTGAAAAGTTATGGCACAATGCGTAAAAACGCTTTTCAGCCTGAGATAAGGTGGGTTTCGGAACGCCAAACATAAAAGTGTTGATAACTTTGGAAAAACACTTCAGACAGTTTAGATTTGATGTGCAACTACTAGAAAGACCCTTTCTGCTATAGTGGGAGGTTAAAATTTCATGTTCTGAAGCTTTCCTGAAAAGTTATGGCACAATGCACAAAAACGATTTTCAGCCTGAGATAAGGTGGGTTTCGGAAAGCCAAACATAAAAGTGTTGATAACTTTGGAAAAACACTTCAGACAGTTTAGATTTGATGTGCAAACATTAGAAAGACCCTTTCTGCTATAGTGGGAGGTTAAAATTTCATGTTCTGAAGCTTCCCTGAAAAGTTATGGCACAATGCACAAAAACGCTTTTCAGCCTGAGATAAGGTGGGTTTCGGAACGCCAAACATAAAAGTGTTAATAACTTTGGAAAAACACTTCAGACAGTTTAGATTTGATGTGCAACTACTAGAAAGACCCTTTCTGCTATAGTGGGAGGTTAAAATTTCATGTTCTGAAGCTTCCCTGAAAAGTTATGGCACAATGCACAAAAACGCTTTTCAGCCTGAGATAAGGTGGGTTTCGGAACGCCAAACATAAAAGTGTTGATAACTTTCGAAAAACACTTCAGAGAGCTTAGATTTGATGTGCACCTACTAGAAAGACCCTTTCTGCTATAGTGGGAGGTTAAAATTTCATGTTCTGAAGCTTCCCTGAAAAGTTATGGCACAATGCGTAAAAACGCTTTTCAGCCTGAGATAAGGTGGGTTTCGGAACGCCAAACATAAAAGTGTTGATAACTTTGGAAAAACACTTCAGACAGTTTAGATTTGATGTGCAACTACTAGAAAGACCCTTTCTGCTATAGTGGGAGGTTAAAATTTCATGTTCTGAAGCTTTCCTGAAAAGTTATGGCACAATGCACAAAAACGCTTTTCAGCCTGAGATAAGGTGGGTTTCGGAACGCCAAACATAAAAGTGTTGATAACTTTTGAAAAACACTTCAGACAGCTTAGATTTGATGTGCAACTACTAGAAAGACCCTTTCTGCTATAGTGGGAGGTTAAAATTTCATGTTCTGAAGCTTCCCTGAAAAGTTATGGCACAATGCACAAAAACGCTTTTCAGCCTGAGATAAGGTGGGTTTCGGAACGCCAAACATAAAAGTGTTGATAACTTTCGAAAAACACTTCAGACAGCTTAGATTTGATGTGCACTTACTAGAAAGACCCTTTCTGCTATAGTGGGAGGTTAAAATTTCATGTTCTGAAGCTTCCCTGAAAAGTTATGGCACAATGCACAAAAACGCTTTTCAGCCTGAGATAAGGTGGGTTTCGGAACGCCAAACATAAAAGTGTTGATAACTTTGGAAAAACACTTCAGAGAGCTTAGATTTGATGTGCACCTACTAGAAAGACCCTTTCTGCTATAGTGGGAGGTTAAAATTTCATGTTCTGAAGCTTCCCTGAAAAGTTATGGCACAATGCGTAAAAACGCTTTTCAGCCTGAGATAAGGTGGGTTTCGGAACGCCAAACATAAAAGTGTTGATAACTTTGGAAAAACACTTCAGACAGTTTAGATTTGATGTGCAACTACTAGAAAGACCCTTTCTGCTATAGTGGGAGGTTAAAATTTCATGTTCTGAAGCTTTCCTGAAAAGTTATGGCACAATGCACAAAAACGCTTTTCAGCCTGAGATAAGGTGGGTTTCGGAACGCCAAACATAAAAGTGTTGATAACTTTTGAAAAACACTTCAGACAGCTTAGATTTGATGTGCAACTACTAGAAAGACCCTTTCTGCTATAGTGGGAGGTTAAAATTTCATGTTCTGAAGCTTCCCTGAAAAGTTATGGCACAATGCACAAAAACGCTTTTCAGCCTGAGATAAGGTGGGTTTCGGAAGGCCAAACATAAAAGTGTTGATAACTTTCGAAAAACACTTCAGACAGCTTAGATTTGATGTGCACCTACTAGAAAGACCCTTTCTGCTATAGTGGGAGGTTAAAATTTCATGTTCTGAAGCTTCCCTGAAAAGTTATGGCACAATGCACAAAAACGCTTTTCAGCCTGAGATAAGGTGGGTTTCGGAACGCCAAACATAAAAGTGTTAATAACTTTGGAAAAACACTTCAGACAGTTTAGATTTGATGTGCAACTACTAGAAAGACCCTTTCTGCTATAGTGGGAGGTTAAAATTTCATGTTCTGAAGGTTCCCTGAAAAGTTATGGCACAATGCACAAAAACGCTTTTAAGCCTGAGATAAGGTGGGTTTCGGAACGCCAAACATAAAAGTGTTAATAACTTTGGAAAAACACTTCAGACAGTTTAGATTTGATGTGCAACTACTAGAAAGACCCTTTCTGCTATAGTGGGAGGTTAAAATTTCATGTTCTGAAGCTTCCCTGAAAAGTTATGGCACAATGCACAAAAACGCTTTTCAGCCTGAGATAAGGTGGGTTTCGGAACGCCAAACATAAAAGTGTTAATAACTTTGGAAAAACACTTCAGACAGTTTAGATTTGATGTGCAACTACTAGAAAGACCCTTTCTGCTATAGTGGGAGGTTAAAATTTCATGTTCTGAAGCTTCCCTGAAAAGTTATGGCACAATGCACAAAAACGCTTTTCAGCCTGAGATAAGGTGGGTTTCGGAACGCCAAACATAAAAGTGTTGATAACTTTCGAAAAACACTTCAAAGAGCTTAGATTTGATGTGCACCTACTAGAAAGACCCTTTCTGCTATAGTGGGAGGTTAAAATTTCATGTTCTGAAGCTTCCCTGAAAAGTTATGGCACAATGCGTAAAAACGCTTTTCAGCCTGAGATAAGGTGGGTTTCGGAACGCCAAACATAAAAGTGTTGATAACTTTGGAAAAACACTTCAGACAGTTTAGATTTGATGTGCAACTACTAGAAAGACCCTTTCTGCTATAGTGGGAGGTTAAAATTTCATGTTCTGAAGCTTTCCTGAAAAGTTATGGCACAATGCACAAAAACGCTTTTCAGCCTGAGATAAGGTGGGTTTCGGAACGCCAAACATAAAAGTGTTGATAACTTTGGAAAAACACTTCAGACAGCTTAGATTTGATGTGCAACTACTAGAAAGACCCTTTCTGCTATAGTGGGAGGTTAAAATTTCATGTTCTGAAGCTTCCCTGAAAAGTTATGGCACAATGCACAAAAACGCTTTTCAGCCTGAGATAAGGTGGGTTTCGGAACGCCAAACATAAAAGTGTTAATAACTTTGGAAAAACACTTCAGACAGTTTAGATTTGATGTGCAACTACTAGAAAGACCCTTTCTGCTATAGTGGGAGGTTAAAATTTCATGTTCTGAAGCTTCCCTGAAAAGTTATGGCACAATGCACAAAATCGCTTTTCAGCCTGAGATAAGGTGGGTTTCGGAACGCCAAACATAAAAGTGTTAATAACTTTGGAAAAACACTTCAGACAGTTTAGATTTGATGTGCAACTACTAGAAAGACCCTTTCTGCTATAGTGGGAGGTTAAAATTTCATGTTCTGAAGCTTCCCTGAAAAGTTATGGCACAATGCACAAAAACGCTTTTCAGCCTGAGATAAGGTGGGTTTCGGAACGCCAAACATAAAAGTGTTAATAACTTTGGAAAAACACTTCAGACAGTTTAGATTTGATGTGCAACTACTAGAAAGACCCTTTCTGCTATAGTGGGAGGTTAAAATTTCATGTTCTGAAGCTTCCCTGAAAAGTTATGGCACAATGCACAAAAACGCTTTTCAGCCTGAGATAAGGTGGGTTTCGGAACGCCAAACATAAAAGTGTTGATAACTTTCGAAAAACACTTCAGAGAGCTTAGATTTGATGTGCACCTACTAGAAAGACCCTTTCTGCTATAGTGGGAGGTTAAAATTTCATGTTCTGAAGCTTCCCTGAAAAGTTATGGCACAATGCGTAAAAACGCTTTTCAGCCTGAGATAAGGTGGGTTTCGGAACGCCAAACATAAAAGTGTTAATAACTTTGGAAAAACACTTCAGACAGTTTAGATTTGATGTGCAACTACTAGAAAGACCCTTTCTGCTATAGTGGGAGGTTAAAATTTCATGTTCTGAAGCTTCCCTGAAAAGTTATGGCACAATGCACAAAAACGCTTTTCAGCCTGAGATAAGATGGGTTTCGGAACGCCAAACATAAAAGTGTTAATAACTTTGGAAAAACACTTCAGACAGTTTAGATTTGATGTGCAACTACTAGAAAGACCCTTTCTGCTATAGTGGGAGGTTAAAATTTCATGTTCTGAAGCTTTCCTGAAAAGTTATGGCACAATGCACAAAAACGCTTTTCAGCCTGAGATAAGGTGGGTTTCGGAACGCCAAACATAAAAGTGTTAATAACTTTGGAAAAACACTTCAGACAGTTTAGATTTGATGTGCAACTACTAGAAAGACCCTTTCTGCTATAGTGGGAGGTTAAAATTTCATGTTCTGAAGCTTCCCTGAAAAGTTATGGCACAATGCACAAAAACGCTTTTCAGCCTGAGATAAGGTGGGTTTCGGAACGCCAAACATAAAAGTGTTGATAACTTTCGAAAAACACTTCAAAGAGCTTAGATTTGATGTGCACCTACTAGAAAGACCCTTTCTGCTATAGTGGGAGGTTAAAATTTCATGTTCTGAAGCTTCCCTGAAAAGTTATGGCACAATGCGTAAAAACGCTTTTCAGCCTGAGATAAGGTGGGTTTCGGAACGCCAAACATAAAAGTGTTGATAACTTTGGAAAAACACTTCAGACAGTTTAGATTTGATGTGCAACTACTAGAAAGACCCTTTCTGCTATAGTGGGAGGTTAAAATTTCATGTTCTGAAGCTTTCCTGAAAAGTTATGGCACAATGCACAAAAACGCTTTTCAGCCTGAGATAAGGTGGGTTTCGGAACGCCAAACATAAAAGTGTTGATAACTTTGGAAAAACACTTCAGACAGCTTAGATTTGATGTGCAACTACTAGAAAGACCCTTTCTGCTATAGTGGGAGGTTAAAATTTCATGTTCTGAAGCTTCCCTGAAAAGTTATGGCACAATGCACAAAAACGCTTTTCAGCCTGAGATAAGGTGGGTTTCGGAACGCCAAACATAAAAGTGTTAATAACTTTGGAAAAACACTTCAGACAGTTTAGATTTGATGTGCAACTACTAGAAAGACCCTTTCTGCTATAGTGGGAGGTTAAAATTTCATGTTCTGAAGCTTTCCTGAAAAGTTATGGCAGAATGCACAAAAACGCTTTTCAGCCTGAGATAAGGTGGGTTTCGGAACGCCAAACATAAAAGTGTTGATAACTTTCGAAAAACACTTCAGAGAGCTTAGATTTGATGTGCACCTACTAGAAAGACCCTTTCTGCTATAGTGGGAGGTTAAAATTTCATGTTCTGAAGCTTCCCTGAAAAGTTATGGCACAATGCGTAAAAACGCTTTTCAGCCTGAGATAAGGTGGGTTTCGGAACGCCAAACATAAAAGTGTTGATAACTTTGGAAAAACACTTCAGACAGTTTAGATTTGATGTGCAACTACTAGAAAGACCCTTTCTGCTATAGTGGGAGGTTAAAATTTCATGTTCTGAAGCTTTCCTGAAAAGTTATGGCACAATGCACAAAAACGATTTTCAGCCTGAGATAAGGTGGGTTTCGGAAAGCCAAACATAAAAGTGTTGATAACTTTGGAAAAACACTTCAGACAGTTTAGATTTGATGTGCAAACATTAGAAAGACCCTTTCTGCTATAGTGGGAGGTTAAAATTTCATGTTCTGAAGCTTCCCTGAAAAGTTATGGCACAATGCACAAAAACGCTTTTCAGCCTGAGATAAGGTGGGTTTCGGAACGCCAAACATAAAAGTGTTAATAACTTTGGAAAAACACTTCAGACAGTTTAGATTTGATGTGCAACTACTAGAAAGACCCTTTCTGCTATAGTGGGAGGTTAAAATTTCATGTTCTGAAGCTTCCCTGAAAAGTTATGGCACAATGCACAAAAACGCTTTTCAGCCTGAGATAAGGTGGGTTTCGGAACGCCAAACATAAAAGTGTTGATAACTTTCGAAAAACACTTCAGAGAGCTTAGATTTGATGTGCACCTACTAGAAAGACCCTTTCTGCTATAGTGGGAGGTTAAAATTTCATGTTCTGAAGCTTCCCTGAAAAGTTATGGCACAATGCGTAAAAACGCTTTTCAGCCTGAGATAAGGTGGGTTTCGGAACGCCAAACATAAAAGTGTTGATAACTTTGGAAAAACACTTCAGACAGTTTAGATTTGATGTGCAACTACTAGAAAGACCCTTTCTGCTATAGTGGGAGGTTAAAATTTCATGTTCTGAAGCTTTCCTGAAAAGTTATGGCACAATGCACAAAAACGCTTTTCAGCCTGAGATAAGGTGGGTTTCGGAACGCCAAACATAAAAGTGTTGATAACTTTTGAAAAACACTTCAGACAGCTTAGATTTGATGTGCAACTACTAGAAAGACCCTTTCTGCTATAGTGGGAGGTTAAAATTTCATGTTCTGAAGCTTCCCTGAAAAGTTATGGCACAATGCACAAAAACGCTTTTCAGCCTGAGATAAGGTGGGTTTCGGAACGCCAAACATAAAAGTGTTGATAACTTTCGAAAAACACTTCAGACAGCTTAGATTTGATGTGCACTTACTAGAAAGACCCTTTCTGCTATAGTGGGAGGTTAAAATTTCATGTTCTGAAGCTTCCCTGAAAAGTTATGGCACAATGCACAAAAACGCTTTTCAGCCTGAGATAAGGTGGGTTTCGGAACGCCAAACATAAAAGTGTTGATAACTTTTGAAAAACACTTCAGAGAGCTTAGATTTGATGTGCACCTACTAGAAAGACCCTTTCTGCTATAGTGGGAGGTTAAAATTTCATGTTCTGAAGCTTCCCTGAAAAGTTATGGCACAATGCGTAAAAACGCTTTTCAGCCTGAGATAAGGTGGGTTTCGGAACGCCAAACATAAAAGTGTTGATAACTTTGGAAAAACACTTCAGACAGTTTAGATTTGATGTGCAACTACTAGAAAGACCCTTTCTGCTATAGTGGGAGGTTAAAATTTCATGTTCTGAAGCTTTCCTGAAAAGTTATGGCACAATGCACAAAAACGCTTTTCAGCCTGAGATAAGGTGGGTTTCGGAACGCCAAACATAAAAGTGTTGATAACTTTTGAAAAACACTTCAGACAGCTTAGATTTGATGTGCAACTACTAGAAAGACCCTTTCTGCTATAGTGGGAGGTTAAAATTTCATGTTCTGAAGCTTCCCTGAAAAGTTATGGCACAATGCACAAAAACGCTTTTCAGCCTGAGATAAGGTGGGTTTCGGAAGGCCAAACATAAAAGTGTTGATAACTTTCGAAAAACACTTCAGACAGCTTAGATTTGATGTGCACCTACTAGAAAGACCCTTTCTGCTATAGTGGGAGGTTAAAATTTCATGTTCTGAAGCTTCCCTGAAAAGTTATGGCACAATGCACAAAAACGCTTTTCAGCCTGAGATAAGGTGGGTTTCGGAACGCCAAACATAAAAGTGTTAATAACTTTGGAAAAACACTTCAGACAGTTTAGATTTGATGTGCAACTACTAGAAAGACCCTTTCTGCTATAGTGGGAGGTTAAAATTTCATGTTCTGAAGGTTCCCTGAAAAGTTATGGCACAATGCACAAAAACGCTTTTAAGCCTGAGATAAGGTGGGTTTCGGAACGCCAAACATAAAAGTGTTAATAACTTTGGAAAAACACTTCAGACAGTTTAGATTTGATGTGCAACTACTAGAAAGACCCTTTCTGCTATAGTGGGAGGTTAAAATTTCATGTTCTGAAGCTTCCCTGAAAAGTTATGGCACAATGCACAAAAACGCTTTTCAGCCTGAGATAAGGTGGGTTTCGGAACGCCAAACATAAAAGTGTTAATAACTTTGGAAAAACACTTCAGACAGTTTAGATTTGATGTGCAACTACTAGAAAGACCCTTTCTGCTATAGTGGGAGGTTAAAATTTCATGTTCTGAAGCTTCCCTGAAAAGTTATGGCACAATGCACAAAAACGCTTTTCAGCCTGAGATAAGGTGGGTTTCGGAACGCCAAACATAAAAGTGTTGATAACTTTCGAAAAACACTTCAAAGAGCTTAGATTTGATGTGCACCTACTAGAAAGACCCTTTCTGCTATAGTGGGAGGTTAAAATTTCATGTTCTGAAGCTTCCCTGAAAAGTTATGGCACAATGCGTAAAAACGCTTTTCAGCCTGAGATAAGGTGGGTTTCGGAACGCCAAACATAAAAGTGTTGATAACTTTGGAAAAACACTTCAGACAGTTTAGATTTGATGTGCAACTACTAGAAAGACCCTTTCTGCTATAGTGGGAGGTTAAAATTTCATGTTCTGAAGCTTTCCTGAAAAGTTATGGCACAATGCACAAAAACGCTTTTCAGCCTGAGATAAGGTGGGTTTCGGAACGCCAAACATAAAAGTGTTGATAACTTTGGAAAAACACTTCAGACAGCTTAGATTTGATGTGCAACTACTAGAAAGACCCTTTCTGCTATAGTGGGAGGTTAAAATTTCATGTTCTGAAGCTTCCCTGAAAAGTTATGGCACAATGCACAAAAACGCTTTTCAGCCTGAGATAAGGTGGGTTTCGGAACGCCAAACATAAAAGTGTTAATAACTTTGGAAAAACACTTCAGACAGTTTAGATTTGATGTGCAACTACTAGAAAGACCCTTTCTGCTATAGTGGGAGGTTAAAATTTCATGTTCTGAAGCTTCCCTGAAAAGTTATGGCACAATGCACAAAATCGCTTTTCAGCCTGAGATAAGGTGGGTTTCGGAACGCCAAACATAAAAGTGTTAATAACTTTGGAAAAACACTTCAGACAGTTTAGATTTGATGTGCAACTACTAGAAAGACCCTTTCTGCTATAGTGGGAGGTTAAAATTTCATGTTCTGAAGCTTCCCTGAAAAGTTATGGCACAATGCACAAAAACGCTTTTCAGCCTGAGATAAGGTGGGTTTCGGAACGCCAAACATAAAAGTGTTAATAACTTTGGAAAAACACTTCAGACAGTTTAGATTTGATGTGCAACTACTAGAAAGACCCTTTCTGCTATAGTGGGAGGTTAAAATTTCATGTTCTGAAGCTTCCCTGAAAAGTTATGGCACAATGCACAAAAACGCTTTTCAGCCTGAGATAAGGTGGGTTTCGGAACGCCAAACATAAAAGTGTTGATAACTTTCGAAAAACACTTCAGAGAGCTTAGATTTGATGTGCACCTACTAGAAAGACCCTTTCTGCTATAGTGGGAGGTTAAAATTTCATGTTCTGAAGCTTCCCTGAAAAGTTATGGCACAATGCGTAAAAACGCTTTTCAGCCTGAGATAAGGTGGGTTTCGGAACGCCAAACATAAAAGTGTTAATAACTTTGGAAAAACACTTCAGACAGTTTAGATTTGATGTGCAACTACTAGAAAGACCCTTTCTGCTATAGTGGGAGGTTAAAATTTCATGTTCTGAAGCTTCCCTGAAAAGTTATGGCACAATGCACAAAAACGCTTTTCAGCCTGAGATAAGATGGGTTTCGGAACGCCAAACATAAAAGTGTTAATAACTTTGGAAAAACACTTCAGACAGTTTAGATTTGATGTGCAACTACTAGAAAGACCCTTTCTGCTATAGTGGGAGGTTAAAATTTCATGTTCTGAAGCTTCCCTGAAAAGTTATGGCACAATGCACAAAAACGCTTTTCAGCCTGAGATAAGGTGGGTTTCGGAACGCCAAACATAAAAGTGTTAATAACTTTGGAAAAACACTTCAGACAGTTTAGATTTGATGTGCAACTACTAGAAAGACCCTTTCTGCTATAGTGGGAGGTTAAAATTTCATGTTCTGAAGCTTCCCTGAAAAGTTATGGCACAATGCACAAAAACGCTTTTCAGCCTGAGATAAGGTGGGTTTCGGAACGCCAAACATAAAAGTGTTGATAACTTTCGAAAAACACTTCAAAGAGCTTAGATTTGATGTGCACCTACTAGAAAGACCCTTTCTGCTATAGTGGGAGGTTAAAATTTCATGTTCTGAAGCTTCCCTGAAAAGTTATGGCACAATGCGTAAAAACGCTTTTCAGCCTGAGATAAGGTGGGTTTCGGAACGCCAAACATAAAAGTGTTGATAACTTTGGAAAAACACTTCAGACAGTTTAGATTTGATGTGCAACTACTAGAAAGACCCTTTCTGCTATAGTGGGAGGTTAAAATTTCATGTTCTGAAGCTTTCCTGAAAAGTTATGGCACAATGCACAAAAACGCTTTTCAGCCTGAGATAAGGTGGGTTTCGGAACGCCAAACATAAAAGTGTTGATAACTTTGGAAAAACACTTCAGACAGCTTAGATTTGATGTGCAACTACTAGAAAGACCCTTTCTGCTATAGTGGGAGGTTAAAATTTCATGTTCTGAAGCTTCCCTGAAAAGTTATGGCACAATGCACAAAAACGCTTTTCAGCCTGAGATAAGGTGGGTTTCGGAACGCCAAACATAAAAGTGTTAATAACTTTGGAAAAACACTTCAGACAGTTTAGATTTGATGTGCAACTACTAGAAAGACCCTTTCTGCTATAGTGGGAGGTTAAAATTTCATGTTCTGAAGCTTCCCTGAAAAGTTATGGCACAATGCACAAAAACGCTTTTCAGCCTGAGATAAGGTGGGTTTCGGAACGCCAAACATAAAAGTGTTAATAACTTTGGAAAAACACTTCAGACAGTTTAGATTTGATGTGCAACTACTAGAAAGACCCTTTCTGCTATAGTGGGAGGTTAAAATTTCATGTTCTGAAGCTTCCCTGAAAAGTTATGGCACAATGCGTAAAAACGCTTTTCAGCCTGAGATAAGGTGGGTTTCGGAACGCCAAACATAAAAGTGTTGATAACTTTGGAAAAACACTTCAGACAGTTTAGATTTGATGTGCAACTACTAGAAAGACCCTTTCTGCTATAGTGGGAGGTTAAAATTTCATGTTCTGAAGCTTTCCTGAAAAGTTATGGCACAATGCACAAAAACGCTTTTCAGCCTGAGATAAGGTGGGTTTCGGAACGCCAAACATAAAAGTGTTGATAACTTTTGAAAAACACTTCAGACAGCTTAGATTTGATGTGCAACTACTAGAAAGACCCTTTCTGCTATAGTGGGAGGTTAAAATTTCATGTTCTGAAGCTTCCCTGAAAAGTTATGGCACAATGCACAAAAACGCTTTTCAGCCTGAGATAAGGTGGGTTTCGGAACGCCAAACATAAAAGTGTTGATAACTTTGGAAAAACACTTCAGACAGTTTTGATTTGGTGTGCAACTACTAGAAAGACCCTTTCTGCTATAGTGGGAGGTTAAAATTTCATGTTCTGAAGCTTTCCTGAAAAGTTATGGCACAATGCACAAAAACGCTTTTCAGCCTGAGATAAGGTGGGTTTCGGAAGGCCAAACATAAAAGTCTTGATAACTTTGGAAAAACACTTCAGACAGCTTAGATTTGATGTGCAACTACTAGAAAGACCCTTTCTGCTATAGTGGGAGGTTAAAATTTCATGTTCTGAAGCTTCCCTGAAAAGTTATGGCACAATGCACAAAAACGCTTTTCAGCCTGAGATAAGGTGGGTTTCGGAACGCCAAACATAAAAGTGTTGATAACTTTCGAAAAACACTTCAGACAGCTTAGATTTGATGTGCACCTACTAGAAAGACCCTTTCTGCTATAGTGGGAGGTTAAAATTTCATGTTCTGAAGCTTCCCTGAAAAGTTATGGCACAATGCACAAAAACGCTTTTCAGCCTGAGATAAGGTGGGTTTCGGAACGCCAAACATAAAAGTGTTAATAACTTTGGAAAAACACTTCAGACAGTTTAGATTTGATGTGCAACTACTAGAAAGACCCTTTCTGCTATAGTGGGAGGTTAAAATTTCATGTTCTGAAGCTTCCCTGAAAAGTTATGGCACAATGCACAAAAACGCTTTTCAGCCTGAGATAAGGTGGGTTTCGGAACGCCAAACATAAAAGTGTTAATAACTTTGGAAAAACACTTCAGACAGTTTAGATTTGATGTGCAACTACTAGAAAGACCCTTTCTGCTATAGTGGGAGGTTAAAATTTCATGTTCTGAAGCTTCCCTGAAAAGTTATGGCACAATGCACAAAAACGCTTTTCAGCCTGAGATAAGGTGGGTTTCGGAACGCCAAACATAAAAGTGTTAATAACTTTGGAAAAACACTTCAGACAGTTTAGATTTGATGTGCAACTACTAGAAAGACCCTTTCTGCTATAGTGGGAGGTTAAAATGTCATGTTCTGAAGCTTCCCTGAAAAGTTATGGCACAATGCACAAAAACGCTTTTCAGCCTGAGATAAGGTGGGTTTCGGAACGCCAAACATAAAAGTGTTGATAACTTTCGAAAAACACTTCAGAGAGCTTAGATTTGATGTGCAACTACTAGAAAGACCCTTTCTGCTATAGTGGGAGGTTAAAATTTCATGTTCTGAAGCTTCCCTGAAAAGGTATGGCACAATGCGTAAAAACGCTTTTCAGCCTGAGATAAGGTGGGTTTCGGAACGCCAAACATAAAAGTGTTGATAACTTTGGAAAAACACTTCAGACAGTTTAGATTTGATGTGCAACTACTAGAAAGACCCTTTCTGCTATAGTGGGAGGTTAAAATTTCATGTTCTGAAGCTTTCCTGAAAAGTTATGGCACAATGCACAAAAACGCTTTTCAGCCTGAGATAAGGTGGGTTTCGGAACGCCAAACATAAAAGTGTTGATAACTTTGGAAAAACACTTCAGACAGCTAAGATTTGATGTGCAACTACTAGAAAGACCCTTTCTGCTATAGTGGGAGGTTAAAATTTCATGTTCTGAAGCTTCCCTGAAAAGTTATGGCACAATGCACAAAAACGCTTTTCAGCCTGAGATAAGGTGGGTTTCGGAACGCCAAACATAAAAGTGTTGATAACTTTCGAAAAACACTTCAGACAGCTTAGATTTGATGTGCACCTACTAGAAAGACCCTTTCTGCTATAGTGGGAGGTTAAAATTTCATGTTCTGAAGCTTCCCTGAAAAGTTATGGCACAATGCGTAAAAACGCTTTTCAGCCTGAGATAAGGTGGGTTTCGGAACGCCAAACATAAAAGTGTTGATAACTTTGGAAAAACACTTCAGACAGTTTAGATTTGATGTGCAACTACTAGAAAGACCCTTTCTGCTATAGTGGGAGGTTAAAATTTCATGTTCTGAAGCTTTCCTGAAAAGTTATGGCACAATGCACAAAAACGCTTTTCAGCCTGAGATAAGGTGGGTTTCGGAACGCCAAACATAAAAGTGTTGATAACTTTGGAAAAACACTTCAGACAGCTTAGATTTGATGTGCAACTACTAGAAAGACCCTTTCTGCTATAGTGGGAGGTTAAAATTTCATGTTCTGAAGCTTCCCTGAAAAGTTATGGCACAATGCACAAAAACGCTTTTCAGCCTGAGATAAGGTGGGTTTCGGAACGCCAAACATAAAAGTGTTGATAACTTTCGAAAAACACTTCAGACAGCTTAGATTCGATGTGCACCTACTAGAAAGACCCTTTCTGCTATAGTGGGAGGTTAAAATTTCATGTTCTGAAGCTTCCCTGAAAAGTTATGGCACAATGCGTAAAAACGCTTTTCAGCCTGAGATAAGGTGGGTTTCGGAACGCCAAACATAAAAGTGTTGATAACTTTGGAAAAACACTTCAGACAGTTTAGATTTGATGTGCAACTACTAGAAAGACCCTTTCTGCTATAGTGGGAGGTTAAAATTTCATGTTCTGAAGCTTCCCTGAAAAGTTATGGCACAATGCACAAAAACGCTTTTCAGCCTGAGATAAGGTGGGTTTCGGAACGCCAAACATAAAAGTGTTAATAACTTTGGAAAAACACTTCAGACAGTTTAGATTTGATGTGCAACTACTAGAAAGACCCTTTCTGCTATAGTGGGAGGTTAAAATTTCATGTTCTGAAGCTTCCCTGAAAAGTTATGGCACAATGCACAAAAACGCTTTTCAGCCTGAGATAAGGTGGGTTTCGGAACGCCAAACATAAAAGTGTTGATAACTTTCGAAAAACACTTCAGACAGCTTAGATTTGATGTGCACCTACTAGAAAGACCCTTTCTGCTATAGTGGGAGGTTAAAATTTCATGTTCTGAAGCTTCCCTGAAAAGTTATGGCACAATGCGTAAAAACGCTTTTCAGCCTGAGATAAGGTGGGTTTCGGAACGCCAAACATAAAAGTGTTGATAACTTTGGAAAAACACTTCAGACAGTTTTGATTTGATGTGCAACTACTAGAAAGACCCTTTCTGCTATAGTGGGAGGTTAAAATTTCATGTTCTGAAGCTTTCCTGAAAAGTTATGGCACAATGCACAAAAACGCTTTTCAGCCTGAGATAAGGTGGGTTTCGGAAGGCCAAACATAAAAGTCTTGATAACTTTGGAAAAACACTTCAGACAGCTTAGATTTGATGTGCAACTACTAGAAAGACCCTTTCTGCTATAGTGGGAGGTTAAAATTTCATGTTCTGAAGCTTCCCTGAAAAGTTATGGCACAATGCACAAAAACGCTTTTCAGCCTGAGATAAGGTGGGTTTCGGAACGCCAAACATAAAAGTGTTGATAACTTTCGAAAAACACTTCAGACAGCTTAGATTTGATGTGCACCTACTAGAAAGACCCTTTCTGCTATAGTGGGAGGTTAAAATTTCATGTTCTGAAGCTTCCCTGAAAAGTTATGGCACAATGCACAAAAACGCTTTTCAGCCTGAGATAAGGTGGGTTTCGGAACGCCAAACATAAAAGTGTTAATAACTTTGGAAAAACACTTCAGACAGTTTAGATTTGATGTGCAACTACTAGAAAGACCCTTTCTGCTATAGTGGGAGGTTAAAATTTCATGTTCTGAAGCTTCCCTGAAAAGTTATGGCACAATGCACAAAAACGCTTTTCAGCCTGAGATAAGGTGGGTTTCGGAACGCCAAACATAAAAGTGTTAATAACTTTGGAAAAACACTTCAGACAGTTTAGATTTGATGTGCAACTACTAGAAAGACCCTTTCTGCTATAGTGGGAGGTTAAAATTTCATGTTCTGAAGCTTCCCTGAAAAGTTATGGCACAATGCACAAAAACGCTTTTCAGCCTGAGATAAGGTGGGTTTCGGAACGCCAAACATAAAAGTGTTAATAACTTTGGAAAAACACTTCAGACAGTTTAGATTTGATGTGCAACTACTAGAAAGACCCTTTCTGCTATAGTGGGAGGTTAAAATGTCATGTTCTGAAGCTTCCCTGAAAAGTTATGGCACAATGCGTAAAAACGCTTTTCAGCCTGAGATAAGGTGGGTTTCGGAACGCCAAACATAAAAGTGTTGATAACTTTGGAAAAACACTTCAGACAGTTTAGATTTGATGTGCAACTACTAGAAAGACCCTTTCTGCTATAGTGGGAGGTTAAAATTTCATGTTCTGAAGCTTCCCTGAAAAGTTATGGCACAATGCACAAAAACGCTTTTCAGCCTGAGATAAGGTGGGTTTCGGAACGCCAAACATAAAAGTGTTGATAACTTTGGAAAAACACTTCAGACAGCTTAGATTTGATGTGCAACTACTAGAAAGACCCTTTCTGCTATAGTGGGAGGTTAAAATTTCATGTTCTGAAGCTTCCCTGAAAAGTTATGGCACAATGCACAAAAACGCTTTTCAGCCTGAGATAAGGTGGGTTTCGGAACGCCAAACATAAAAGTGTTGAAAACTTTCGAAAAACACTTCAGACAGCTTAGATTCGATGTGCACCTACTAGAAAGACCCTTTCTGCTATAGTGGGAGGTTAAAATTTCATGTTCTGAAGCTTCCCTGAAAAGTTATGGCACAATGCGTAAAAACGCTTTTCTGCCTGAGATAAGGTGGGTTTCGGAACGCCAAACATAAAAGTGTTGATAACTTTGGAAAAACACTTCAGACAGTTTAGATTTGATGTGCAACTACTAGAAAGACCCTTTCTGCTATAGTGGGAGGTTAAAATTTCATGTTCTGAAGCTTCCCTGAAAAGTTATGGCACAATGCACAAAAACGCTTTTCAGCCTGAGATAAGGTGGGTTTCGGAACGCCAAACATAAAAGTGTTAATAACTTTGGAAAAACACTTCAGACAGTTTAGATTTGATGTGCAACTACTAGAAAGACCCTTTCTGCTATAGTGGGAGGTTAAAATTTCATGTTCTGAAGCTTCCCTGAAAAGTTATGGCACAATGCACAAAAACGCTTTTCAGCCTGAGATAAGGTGGGTTTCGGAACGCCAAACATAAAAGTGTTGATAACTTTGGAAAAACACTTCAGACAGTTTAGATTTGATGTGCAACTACTAGAAAGACCCTTTCTGCTATAGTGGGAGGTTAAAATTTCATGTTCTGAAGCTTTCCTGAAAAGTTATGGCACAATGCACAAAAACGCTTTTCAGCCTGAGATAAGGTGGGTTTCGGAACGCCAAACATAAAAGTGTTGATAACTTTTGAAAAACACTTCAGACAGCTTAGATTTGATGTGCAACTACTAGAAAGACCCTTTCTGCTATAGTGGGAGGTTAAAATGTCATGTTCTGAAGCTTCCCTGAAAAGTTATGGCACAATGCACAAAAACGCTTTTCAGCCTGAGATAAGGTGGGTTTCGGAACGCCAAACATAAAAGTGTTGATAACTTTCGAAAAACACTTCAGAGAGCTTAGATTTGATGTGCACCTACTAGAAAGACCCTTTCTGCTATAGTGGGAGGTTAAAATTTCATGTTCTGAAGCTTCCCTGAAAAGGTATGGCACAATGCGTAAAAACGCTTTTCAGCCTGAGATAAGGTGGGTTTCGGAACGCCAAACATAAAAGTGTTGATAACTTTGGAAAAACACTTCAGACAGTTTAGATTTGATGTGCAACTACTAGAAAGACCCTTTCTGCTATAGTGGGAGGTTAAAATTTCATGTTCTGAAGCTTTCCTGAAAAGTTATGGCACAATGCACAAAAACGCTTTTCAGCCTGAGATAAGGTGGGTTTCGGAACGCCAAACATAAAAGTGTTGATAACTTTGGAAAAACACTTCAGACAGCTTAGATTTGATGTGCAACTACTAGAAAGACCCTTTCTGCTATAGTGGGAGGTTAAAATTTCATGTTCTGAAGCTTCCCTGAAAAGTTATGGCACAATGCACAAAAACGCTTTTCAGCCTGAGATAAGGTGGGTTTCGGAACGCCAAACATAAAAGTGTTGATAACTTTCGAAAAACACTTCAGACAGCTTAGATTTGATGTGCACCTACTAGAAAGACCCTTTCTGCTATAGTGGGAGGTTAAAATTTCATGTTCTGAAGCTTCCCTGAAAAGTTATGGCACAATGCGTAAAAACGCTTTTCAGCCTGAGATAAGGTGGGTTTCGGAACGCCAAACATAAAAGTGTTGATAACTTTGGAAAAACACTTCAGACAGTTTAGATTTGATGTGCAACTACTAGAAAGACCCTTTCTGCTATAGTGGGAGGTTAAAATTTCATGTTCTGAAGCTTTCCTGAAAAGTTATGGCACAATGCACAAAAACGCTTTTCAGCCTGAGATAAGGTGGGTTTCGGAACGCCAAACATAAAAGTGTTGATAACTTTGGAAAAACACTTCAGACAGCTTAGATTTGATGTGCAACTACTAGAAAGACCCTTTCTGCTATAGTGGGAGGTTAAAATTTCATGTTCTGAAGCTTCCCTGAAAAGTTATGGCACAATGCACAAAAACGCTTTTCAGCCTGAGATAAGGTGGGTTTCGGAACGCCAAACATAAAAGTGTTGAAAACTTTCGAAAAACACTTCAGACAGCTTAGATTCGATGTGCACCTACTAGAAAGACCCTTTCTGCTATAGTGGGAGGTTAAAATTTCATGTTCTGAAGCTTCCCTGAAAAGTTATGGCACAATGCGTAAAAACGCTTTTCTGCCTGAGATAAGGTGGGTTTCGGAACGCCAAACATAAAAGTGTTGATAACTTTGGAAAAACACTTCAGACAGTTTAGATTTGATGTGCAACTACTAGAAAGACCCTTTCTGCTATAGTGGGAGGTTAAAATTTCATGTTCTGAAGCTTCCCTGAAAAGTTATGGCACAATGCACAAAAACGCTTTTCAGCCTGAGATAAGGTGGGTTTCGGAACGCCAAACATAAAAGTGTTAATAACTTTGGAAAAACACTTCAGACAGTTTAGATTTGATGTGCAACTACTAGAAAGACCCTTTCTGCTATAGTGGGAGGTTAAAATTTCATGTTCTGAAGCTTCCCTGAAAAGTTATGGCACAATGCACAAAAACGCTTTTCAGCCTGAGATAAGGTGGGTTTCGGAACGCCAAACATAAAAGTGTTGATAACTTTGGAAAAACACTTCAGACAGTTTAGATTTGATGTGCAACTACTAGAAAGACCCTTTCTGCTATAGTGGGAGGTTAAAATTTCATGTTCTGAAGCTTTCCTGAAAAGTTATGGCACAATGCACAAAAACGCTTTTCAGCCTGAGATAAGGTGGGTTTCGGAACGCCAAACATAAAAGTGTTGATAACTTTTGAAAAACACTTCAGACAGCTTAGATTTGATGTGCAACTACTAGAAAGACCCTTTCTGCTATAGTGGGAGGTTAAAATTTCATGTTCTGAAGCTTCCCTGAAAAGTTATGGCACAATGCACAAAAACGCTTTTCAGCCTGAGATAAGGTGGGTTTCGGAACGCCAAACATAAAAGTGTTGATAACTTTGGAAAAACACTTCAGACAGTTTAGATTTGATGTGCAAACATTAGAAAGACCCTTTCTGCTATAGTGGGAGGTTAAAATTTCATGTTCTGAAGCTTCCCTGAAAAGTTATGGCACAATGCACAAAAACGCTTTTCAGCCTGAGATAAGGTGGGTTTCGGAACGCCAAACATAAAAGTGTTAATAACTTTGGAAAAACACTTCAGACAGTTTAGATTTGATGTGCAACTACTAGAAAGACCCTTTCTGCTATAGTGGGAGGTTAAAATTTCATGTTCTGAAGCTTCCCTGAAAAGTTATGGCACAATGCACAAAAACGCTTTTCAGCCTGAGATAAGGTGGGTTTCGGAACGCCAAACATAAAAGTGTTGATAACTTTCGAAAAACACTTCAGACAGCTTAGATTTGATGTGCAACTACTAGAAAGACCCTTTCTGCTATAGTGGGAGGTTAAAATTTCATGTTCTGAAGCTTCCCTGAAAAGTTATGGCACAATGCACAAAAACGCTTTTCAGCCTGAGATAAGGTGGGTTTCGGAACGCCAAACATAAAAGTGTTAATAACTTTGGAAAAACACTTCAGACAGTTTAGATTTGATGTGCAACTACTAGAAAGACCCTTTCTGCTATAGTGGGAGGTTAAAATTTCATGTTCTGAAGCTTTCCTGAAAAGTTATGGCACAATGCACAAAAACGCTTTTCAGCCTGAGATAAGGTGGGTTTCGGAACGCCAAACATAAAAGTGTTAATAACTTTCGAAAAACACTTCAGACAGTTTAGATTTGATGTGCAACTACTAGAAAGACCCTTTCTGCTATAGTGGGAGGTTAAAATTTCATGTTCTGAAGCTTCCCTGAAAAGTTATGGCACAATGCGTAAAAACGCTTTTCAGCCTGAGATAAGGTGGGTTTCGGAACGCCAAACATAAAAGTGTTGATAACTTTGGAAAAACACTTCAGACAGTTTAGATTTGATGTGCAACTACTAGAAAGACCCTTTCTGCTATAGTGGGAGGTTAAAATTTCATGTTCTGAAGCTTCCCTGAAAAGTTATGGCACAATGCACAAAAACGCTTTTCAGCCTGAGATAAGGTGGGTTTCGGAACGCCAAACATAAAAGTGTTAATAACTTTGGAAAAACACTTCAGACAGTTTAGATTTGATGTGCAACTACTAGAAAGACCCTTTCTGCTATAGTGGGAGGTTAAAATTTCATGTTCTGAAGCTTCCCTGAAAAGTTATGGCACAATGCACAAAAACGCTTTTCAGCCTGAGATAAGGTGGGTTTCGGAACGCCAAACATAAAAGTGTTAATAACTTTGGAAAAACACTTCAGACAGTTTAGATTTGATGTGCAACTACTAGAAAGACCCTTTCTGCTATAGTGGGAGGTTAAAATTTCATGTTCTGAAGCTTCCCTGAAATTTTATGGCACAATGCACAAAAACGCTTTTCAGCCTGAGATAAGGTGGGTTTCGGAACGCCAAACATAAAAGTGTTAATAACTTTGGAAAAACACTTCAGACAGTTTAGATTTGATGTGCAACTACTAGAAAGACCCTTTCTGCTATAGTGGGAGGTTAAAATTTCATGTTCTGAAGCTTCCCTGAAAAGTTATGGCACAATGCAAAAAAACGCTTTTCAGCCTGAGATAAGGTGGGTTTCGGAACGCCAAACATAAAAGTGTTGATAACTTTCGAAAAACACTTCAGAGAGCTTAGATTTGATGTGCACCTACTAGAAAGACCCTTTCTGCTATAGTGGGAGGTTAAAATTTCATGTTCTGAAGCTTCCCTTAAAAGTTATGGCACAATGCGTAAAAACGCTTTTCAGCCTGAGATAAGGTGGGTTTCGGAACGCCAAACATAAAAGTGTTGATAACTTTGGAAAAACACTTCAGACAGTTTAGATTTGATGTGCAACTACTAGAAAGACCCTTTCTGCTATAGTGGGAGGTTAAAATTTCATGTTCTGAAGCTTCCCTGAAAAGTTATGGCACAATGCACAAAAACGCTTTTCAGCCTGAGATAAGGTGGGTTTCGGAACGCCAAACATAAAAGTGTTGATAACTTTCGAAAAACACTTCAGACAGCTTAGATTTGATGTGCACCTACTAGAAAGACCCTTTCTGCTATAGTGGGAGGTTAAAATTTCATGTTCTGAAGCTTCCCTGAAAAGTTATGGCACAATGCACAAAAACGCTTTTCAGCCTGAGATAAGGTGGGTTTCGGAACGCCAAACATAAAAGTGTTAATAACTTTGGAAAAACACTTCAGACAGTTTAGATTTGATGTGCAACTGCTAGAAAGACCCTTTCTGCTATAGTGGGAGGTTAAAATTTCATGTTCTGAAGCTTCCCTGAAAAGTTATGGCACAATGCACAAAAACGCTTTTCAGCCTGAGATAAGGTGGGTTTCGGAACGCCAAACATAAAAGTGTTAATAACTTTGGAAAAACACTTCAGACAGTTTAGATTTGATGTGCAACTACTAGAAAGACCCTTTCTGCTATAGTGGGAGGTTAAAATTTCATGTTCTGAAGCTTCCCTGAAAAGTTATGGCACAATGCACAAAAACGCTTTTCAGCCTGAGATAAGGTGGGTTTCGGAACGCCAAACATAAAAGTGTTAATAACTTTGGAAAAACACTTCAGACAGTTTAGATTAGATGTGCAACTACTAGAAAGACCCTTTCTGCTATAGTGGGAGGTTAAAATTTCATGTTCTGAAGCTTCCCTGAAAAGTTATGGCACAATGCACAAAAACGCTTTTCAGCCTGAGATAAGGTGGGTTTCGGAACGCCAAACATAAAAGTGTTAATAACTTTGGAAAAACACTTCAGACAGTTTAGATTTGATGTGCAACTACTAGAAAGACCCTTTCTGCTATAGTGGGAGGTTAAAATTTCATGTTCTGAAGCTTTCCTGAAAAGTTATGGCACAATGCACAAAAACGCTTTTCAGCCTGAGATAAGGTGGGTTTCGGAACGCCAAACATAAAAGTGTTAATAACTTTCGAAAAACACTTCAGACAGTTTAGATTTGATGTGCAACTACTAGAAAGACCCTTTCTGCTATAGTGGGAGGTTAAAATTTCATGTTCTGAAGCTTCCCTGAAAAGTTATGGCACAATGCCTAAAAACGCTTTTCAGCCTGAGATAAGGTGGGTTTCGGAACGCCAAACATAAAAGTGTTGATAACTTTGGAAAAACACTTCAGACAGTTTAGATTTGATGTGCAACTACTAGAAAGACCCTTTCTGCTATAGTGGGAGGTTAAAATTTCATGTTCTGAAGCTTCCCTGAAAAGTTATGGCACAATGCACAAAAACGCTTTTCAGCCTGAGATAAGGTGGGTTTCGGAACGCCAAACATAAAAGTGTTAATAACTTTGGAAAAACACTTCAGACAGTTTAGATTTGATGTGCAACTACTAGAAAGACCCTTTCTGCTATAGTGGGAGGTTAAAATTTCATGTTCTGAAGCTTCCCTGAAAAGTTATGGCACAATGCACAAAAACGCTTTTCAGCCTGAGATAAGGTGGGTTTCGGAACGCCAAACATAAAAGTGTTAATAACTTTGGAAAAACACTTCAGACAGTTTAGATTTGATGTGCAACTACTAGAAAGACCCTTTCTGCTATAGTGGGAGGTTAAAATTTCATGTTCTGAAGCTTCCCTGAAATTTTATGGCACAATGCACAAAAACGCTTTTCAGCCTGAGATAAGGTGGGTTTCGGAACGCCAAACATAAAAGTGTTAATAACTTTGGAAAAACACTTCAGACAGTTTAGATTTGATGTGCAACTACTAGAAAGACCCTTTCTGCTATAGTGGGAGGTTAAAATTTCATGTTCTGAAGCTTCCCTGAAAAGTTATGGCACAATGCAAAAAAACGCTTTTCAGCCTGAGATAAGGTGGGTTTCGGAACGCCAAACATAAAAGTGTTGATAACTTTCGAAAAACACTTCAGAGAGCTTAGATTTGATGTGCACCTACTAGAAAGACCCTTTCTGCTATAGTGGGAGGTTAAAATTTCATGTTCTGAAGCTTCCCTGAAAAGTTATGGCACAATGCGTAAAAACGCTTTTCAGCCTGAGATAAGGTGGGTTTCGGAACGCCAAACATAAAAGTGTTGATAACTTTGGAAAAACACTTCAGACAGTTTAGATTTGATGTGCAACTACTAGAAAGACCCTTTCTGCTATAGTGGGAGGTTAAAATTTCATGTTCTGAAGCTTTCCTGAAAAGTTATGGCACAATGCACAAAAACGCTTTTCAGCCTGAGATAAGGTGGGTTTCGGAACGCCAAACATAAAAGTGTTGATAACTTTTGAAAAACACTTCAGACAGCTTAGATTTGATGTGCAACTACTAGAAAGACCCTTTCTGCTATAGTGGGAGGTTAAGATTTCATGTTCTGAAGCTTCCCTGAAAAGTTATGGCACAATGCACAAAAACGCTTTTCAGCCTGAGATAAGGTGGGTTTCGGAACGCCAAACATAAAAGTGTTGATAACTTTCGAAAAACACTTCAGACAGCTTAGATTTGATGTGCACCTACTAGAAAGACCCTTTCTGCTATAGTGGGAGGTTAAAATTTCATGTTCTGAAGCTTCCCTGAAAAGTTATGGCACAATGCACAAAAACGCTTTTCAGCCTGAGATAAGGTGGGTTTCGGAACGCCAAACATAAAAGTGTTAATAACTTTGGAAAAACACTTCAGACAGTTTAGATTTGATGTGCAACTACTAGAAAGACCCTTTCTGCTATAGTGGGAGGTTAAAATTTCATGTTCTGAAGCTTCCCTGAAAAGTTATGGCACAATGCACAAAAACGCTTTTCAGCCTGAGATAAGGTGGGTTTCGGAACGCCAAACATAAAAGTGTTAATAACTTTGGAAAAACACTTCAGACAGTTTAGATTTGATGTGCAACTACTAGAAAGACCCTTTCTGCTATAGTGGGAGGTTAAAATTTCATGTTCTGAAGCTTCCCTGAAAAGTTATGGCACAATGCACAAAAACGCTTTTCAGCCTGAGATAAGGTGGGTTTCGGAACGCCAAACATAAAAGTGTTTATAACTTTGGAAAAACACTTCAGACAGTTTAGATTTGATGTGCAACTACTAGAAAGACCCTTTCTGCTATAGTGGGAGGTTAAAATTTCATGTTCTGAAGCTTCCCTGAAAAGTTATGGCACAATGCAAAAAAACGCTTTTCAGCCTGAGATAAGGTGGGTTTCGGAACGCCAAACATAAAAGTGTTGATAACTTTCGAAAAACACTTCAGAGAGCTTAGATTTGATGTGCACCTACTAGAAAGACCCTTTCTGCTATAGTGGGAGGTTAAAATTTCATGTTCTGAAGCTTCCCTGAAAAGTTATGGCACAATGCGTAAAAACGCTTTTCAGCCTGAGATAAGGTGGGTTTCGGAACGCCAAACATAAAAGTGTTGATAACTTTGGAAAAACACTTCAGACAGTTTAGATTTGATGTGCAACTACTAGAAAGACCCTTTCTGCTATAGTGGGAGGTTAAAATTTCATGTTCTGAAGCTTTCCTGAAAAGTTATGGCACAATGCACAAAAACGCTTTTCAGCCTGAGATAAGGTGGGTTTCGGAACGCCAAACATAAAAGTGTTGATAACTTTTGAAAAACACTTCAGACAGCTTAGATTTGATGTGCAACTACTAGAAAGACCCTTTCTGCTATAGTGGGAGGTTAAAATTTCATGTTCTGAAGCTTCCCTGAAAAGTTATGGCACAATGCACAAAAACGCTTTTCAGCCTGAGATAAGGTGGGTTTCGGAACGCCAAACATAAAAGTGTTGATAACTTTCGAAAAACACTTCAGACAGCTTAGATTTGATGTGCACCTACTAGAAAGACCCTTTCTGCTATAGTGGGAGGTTAAAATTTCATGTTCTGAAGCTTCCCTGAAAAGTTATGGCACAATGCGTAAAAACGCTTTTCAGCCTGAGATAAGGTGGGTTTCGGAACGCCAAACATAAAAGTGTTGATAACTTTGGAAAAACACTTCAGACAGTTTAGATTTGATGTGCAACTACTAGAAAGACCCTTTCTGCTATAGTGGGAGGTTAAAATTTCATGTTCTGAAGCTTTCCTGAAAAGTTATGGCACAATGCACAAAAACGCTTTTCAGCCTGAGATAAGGTGGGTTTCGGAACGCCAAACATAAAAGTGTTGATAACTTTGGAAAAACACTTCAGACTGCTTAGATTTGATGTGCAACTACTAGAAAGACCCTTTCTGCTATAGTGGGAGGTTAAAATTTCATGTTCTGAAGCTTCCCTGAAAAGTTATGGCACAATGCACAAAAACGCTTTTCAGCCTGAGATAAGGTGGGTTTCGGAACGCCAAACATAAAAGTGTTGATAACTTTCGAAAAACACTTCAGACAGCTTAGATTTGATGTGCACCTACTAGAAAGACCCTTTCTGCTATAGTGGGACGTTAAAATTTCATGTTCTGAAGCTTCCCTGAAAAGTTATGGCACAATGCACAAAAACGCTTTTCAGCCTGAGATAAGGTGGGTTTCGGAACGCCAAACATAAAAGTGTTAATAACTTTGGAAAAACACTTCAGACAGTTTAGATTTGATGTGCAACTACTAGAAAGACCCTTTCTGCTATAGTGGGAGGTTAAAATTTCATGTTCTGAAGCTTCCCTGAAAAGTTATGGCACAATGCACAAAAACGCTTTTCAGCCTGAGATAAGGTGGGTTTCGGAACGCCAAACATAAAAGTGTTGATAACTTTTGAAAAACACTTCAGACAGCTTAGATTTGATGTGCAACTACTAGAAAGACCCTTTCTGCTATAGTGGGAGGTTAAAATTTCATGTTCTGAAGCTTCCCTGAAAAGTTATGGCACAATGCACAAAAACGCTTTTCAGCCTGAGATAAGGTGGGTTTCGGAACGCCAAACATAAAAGTGTTGATAACTTTCGAAAAACACTTCAGACAGCTTAGATTTGATGTGCACCTACTAGAAAGACCCTTTCTGCTATAGTGGGAGGTTAAAATTTCATGTTCTGAAGCTTCCCTGAAAAGTTATGGCACAATGCGTAAAAACGCTTTTCAGCCTGAGATAAGGTGGGTTTCGGAACGCCAAACATAAAAGTGTTGATAACTTTGGAAAAACACTTCAGACAGTTTAGATTTGATGTGCAACTACTAGAAAGACCCTTTCTGCTATAGTGGGAGGTTAAAATTTCATGTTCTGAAGCTTTCCTGAAAAGTTATGGCACAATGCACAAAAACGCTTTTCAGCCTGAGATAAGGTGGGTTTCGGAACGCCAAACATAAAAGTGTTGATAACTTTGGAAAAACACTTCAGACTGCTTAGATTTGATGTGCAACTACTAGAAAGACCCGTTCTGCTATAGTGGGAGGTTAAAATTTCATGTTCTGAAGCTTCCCTGAAAAGTTATGGCACAATGCACAAAAACGCTTTTCAGCCTGAGATAAGGTGGGTTTCGGAACGCCAAACATAAAAGTGTTGATAACTTTCGAAAAACACTTCAGACAGCTTAGATTTGATGTGCACCTACTAGAAAGACCCTTTCTGCTATAGTGGGAGGTTAAAATTTCATGTTCTGAAGCTTCCCTGAAAAGTTATGGCACAATGCACAAAAACGCTTTTCAGCCTGAGATAAGGTGGGTTTCGGAACGCCAAACATAAAAGTGTTAATAACTTTGGAAAAACACTTCAGACAGTTTAGATTTGATGTGCAACTACTAGAAAGACCCTTTCTGCTATAGTGGGAGGTTAAAATTTCATGTTCTGAAGCTTCCCTGAAAAGTTATGGCACAATGCACAAAAACGCTTTTCAGCCTGAGATAAGGTGGGTTTCGGAACGCCAAACATAAAAGTGTTAATAACTTTGGAAAAACACTTCAGACAGTTTAGATTTGATGTGCAACTACTAGAAAGACCCTTTCTGCTATAGTGGGAGGTTAAAATTTCATGTTCTGAAGCTTCCCTGAAAAGTTATGGCACAATGCACAAAAACGCTTTTCAGCCTGAGATAAGGTGGGTTTCGGAACGCCAAACATAAAAGTGTTAATAACTTTGGAAAAACACTTCAGACAGTTTAGATTTGATGTGCAACTACTAGAAAGACCCTTTCTGCTATAGTGGGAGGTTAAAATTTCATGTTCTGAAGCTTCCCTGAAAAGTTATGGCACAATGCACAAAAACGCTTTTCAGCCTGAGATAAGGTGGGTTTCGGAACGCCAAACATAAAAGTGTTGATAACTTTCGAAAAACACTTCAGAGAGCTTAGATTTGATGTGCACCTACTAGAAAGACCCTTTCTGCTATAGTGGGAGGTTAAAATTTCATGTTCTGAAGCTTCCCTGAAAAGTTATGGCACAATGCGTAAAAACGCTTTTCAGCCTGAGATAAGGTGGGTTTCGGAACGCCAAACATAAAAGTGTTGATAACTTTGGAAAAACACTTCAGACAGTTTAGATTTGATGTGCAACTACTAGAAAGACCCTTTCTGCTATAGTGGGAGGTTAAAATTTCATGTTCTGAAGCTTTCCTGAAAAGTTATGGCACAATGCACAAAAACGCTTTTCAGCCTGAGATAAGGTGGGTTTCGGAACGCCAAACATAAAAGTGTTGATAACTTTGGAAAAACACTTCAGACAGCTTAGATTTGATGTGCAACTACTAGAAAGACCCTTTCTGCTATAGTGGGAGGTTAAAATTTCATGTTCTGAAGCTTCCCTGAAAAGTTATGGCACAATGCACAAAAACGCTTTTCAGCCTGAGATAAGGTGGGTTTCGGAACGCCAAACATAAAAGTGTTAATAACTTTGGAAAAACACTTCAGACAGTTTAGATTTAATGTGCAACTACTAGAAAGACCCTTTCTGCTATAGTGGGAGGTTAAAATTTCATGTTCTGAAGCTTCCCTGAAAAGTTATGGCACAATGCACAAAAACGCTTTTCAGCCTGAGATAAGGTGGGTTTCGGAACGCCAAACATAAAAGTGTTAATAACTTTGGAAAAACACTTCAGACAGTTTAGATTTGATGTGCAACTACTAGAAAGACCCTTTCTGCTATAGTGGGAGGTTAAAATTTCATGTTCTGAAGCTTCCCTGAAAAGTTATGGCACAATGCACAAAAACGCTTTTCAGCCTGAGATAAGGTGGGTTTCGGAACGCCAAACATAAAAGTGTTGATAACTTTCGAAAAACACTTCAGAGAGCTTAGATTTGATGTGCACCTACTAGAAAGACCCTTTCTGCTATAGTGGGAGGTTAAAATTTCATGTTCTGAAGCTTCCCTGAAAAGTTATGGCACAATGCGTAAAAACGCTTTTCAGCCTGAGATAAGGTGGGTTTCGGAACGCCAAACATAAAAGTGTTGATAACTTTGGAAAAACACTTCAGACAGTTTAGATTTGATGTGCAACTACTAGAAAGACCCTTTCTGCTATAGTGGGAGGTTAAAATTTCATGTTCTGAAGCTTTCCTGAAAAGTTATGGCACAATGCACAAAAACGCTTTTCAGCCTGAGATAAGGTGGGTTTCGGAACGCCAAACATAAAAGTGTTGATAACTTTGGAAAAACACTTCAGACAGCTTAGATTTGATGTGCAACTACTAGAAAGACCCTTTCTGCTATAGTGGGAGGTTAAAATTTCATGTTCTGAAGCTTCCCTGAAAAGTTATGGCACAATGCACAAAAACGCTTTTCAGCCTGAGATAAGGTGGGTTTCGGAACGCCAAACATAAAAGTGTTGATAACTTTCGAAAAACACTTCAGACAGCTTAGATTTGATGTGCACCTACTAGAAAGACCCTTTCTGCTATAGTGGGAGGTTAAAATTTCATGTTCTGAAGCTTCCCTGAAAAGTTATGGCACAATGCGTAAAAACGCTTTTCAGCCTGAGATAAGGTGGGTTTCGGAACGCCAAACATAAAAGTGTTGATAACTTTGGAAAAACACTTCAGACAGTTTAGATTTGATGTGCAACTACTAGAAAGACCCTTTCTGCTATAGTGGGAGGTTAAAATTTCATGTTCAGAAGCTTTCCTGAAAAGTTATGGCACAATGCACAAAAACGCTTTTCAGCCTGAGATAAGGTGGGTTTCGGAACGCCAAACATAAAAGTGTTGATAACTTTGGAAAAACACTTCAGACAGCTTAGATTTGATGTGCAACTACTAGAAAGACCCTTTCTGCTATAGTGGGAGGTTAAAATTTCATGTTCTGAAGCTTCCCTGAAAAGTTATGGCACAATGCACAAAAACGCTTTTCAGCCTGAGATAAGGTGGGTTTCGGAACGCCAAACATAAAAGTGTTGATAACTTTCGAAAAACACTTCAGACAGCTTAGATTTGATGTGCACCTACTAGAAAGACCCTTTCTGCTATAGTGGGAGGTTAAAATTTCATGTTCTGAAGCTTCCCTGAAAAGTTATGGCACAATGCGTAAAAACGCTTTTCAGCCTGAGATAAGGTGGGTTTCGGAACGCCAAACATAAAAGTGTTGATAACTTTGGAAAAACACTTCAGACAGTTTAGATTTGATGTGCAACTACTAGAAAGACCCTTTCTGCTATAGTGGGAGGTTAAAATTTCATGTTCTGAAGCTTCCCTGAAAAGTTATGGCACAATGCACAAAAACGCTTTTCAGCCTGAGATAAGGTGGGTTTTGGAACGCCAAACATAAAAGTGTTAATAACTTTGGAAAAACACTTCAGACAGTTTAGATTTGATGTGCAACTACTAGAAAGACCCTTTCTGCTATAGTGGGAGGTTAAAATTTCATGTTCTGAAGCTTCCCTGAAAAGTTATGGCACAATGCACAAAAACGCTTTTCAGCCTGAGATAAGGTGGGTTTCGGAACGCCAAACATAAAAGTGTTGATAACTTTCGAAAAACACTTCAGAGAGCTTAGATTTGATGTGCACCTACTAGAAAGACCCTTTCTGCTTTAGTGGGAGGTTAAAATTTCATGTTCTGAAGCTTTCCTGAAAAGTTATGGCACAATGCACAAAAACGCTTTTCAGCCTGAGATAAGGTGGGTTTCGGAACGCCAAACATAAAAGTGTTGATAACTTTCGAAAAACACTTCAGAGAGCTTAGATTTGATGTGCACCTACTAGAAAGACCCTTTCTGCTATAGTGGGAGGTTAAAATTTCATGTTCTGAAGCTTCCCTGAAAAGTTATGGCACAATGCGTAAAAACGCTTTTCAGCCTGAGATAAGGTGGGTTTCGGAACGCCAAACATAAAAGTGTTGATAACTTTGGAAAAACACTTCAGACAGTTTAGATTTGATGTGCAACTACTAGAAAGACCCTTTCTGCTATAGTGGGAGGTTAAAATTTCATGTTCTGAAGCTTTCCTGAAAAGTTATGGCACAATGCACAAAAACGCTTTTCAGCCTGAGATAAGGTGGGTTTCGGAACGCCAAACATAAAAGTGTTGATAACTTTTGAAAAACACTTCAGACAGCTTAGATTTGATGTGCAACTACTAGAAAGACCCTTTCTGCTATAGTGGGAGGTTAAAATTTCATGTTCTGAAGCTTCCCTGAAAAGTTATGGCACAATGCACAAAAACGCTTTTCAGCCTGAGATTAGGTGGGTTTCGGAAAGCCAAACATAAAAGTGTTGATAACTTTGGAAAAACACTTCAGACAGTTTAGATTTGATGTGCAACTACTAGAAAGACCCTTTCTGCTATAGTGGGAGGTTAAAATTTCATGTTCTGAAGCTTCCCTGAAAAGTTATGGCACAATGCACAAAAACGCTTTTCAGCCTGAGATAAGGTGGGTTTCGGAACGCCAAACATAAAAGTGTTAATAACTTTGGAAAAACACTTCAGACAGTTTAGATTTGATGTGCAACTACTAGAAAGACCCTTTCTGCTATAGTGGGAGGTTAAAATTTCATGTTCTGAAGCTTCCCTGAAAAGTTATGGCACAATGCACAAAAACGCTTTTCAGCCTGAGATAAGGTGGGTTTCGGAACGCCAAACATAAAAGTGATGATAACTTTCGAAAAACACTTCAGAGAGCTTAGATTCGATGTGCACCTACTAGAAAGACCCTTTCTGCTATAGTGGGAGGTTAAAATTTCATGTTCTGAAGCTTCCCTGAAAAGTTATGGCACAATGCGTAAAAACGCTTTTCAGCCTGAGATAAGGTGGGTTTCGGAACGCTAAACATAAAAGTGTTGATAACTTTGGAAAAACACTTCAGACAGTTTAGATTTGATGTGCAACTACTAGAAAGACCCTTTCTGCTATAGTGGGAGGTTAAAATTTCATGTTCTGAAGCTTTCCTGAAAAGTTATGGCACAATGCACAAAAACGCTTTTCAGCCTGAGATAAGGTGGGTTTCGGAACGCCAAACATAAAAGTGTTGATAACTTTTGAAAAACACTTCAGACAGCTTAGATTTGATGTGCAACTACTAGAAAGACCCTTTCTGCTATAGTGGGAGGTTAAAATTTCATGTTCTGAAGCTTCCCTGAAAAGTTATGGCACAATGCACAAAAACGCTTTTCAGCCTGAGATAAGGTGGGTTTCGGAACGCCAAACATAAAAGTGTTAATAACTTTCGAAAAACACTTCAGACAGCTTAGATTTGATGTGCACCTACTAGAAAGACCCTTTCTGCTATAGTGGGAGGTTAAAATTTCATGTTCTGAAGCTTCCCTGAAAAGTTATGGCACAATGCGTAAAAACGCTTTTCAGCCTGAGATAAGGTGGGTTTCGGAACGCCAAACATAAAAGTGTTGATAACTTTGGAAAAACACTTCAGACAGTTTAGATTTGATGTGCAACTACTAGAAAGACCCTTTCTGCTATAGTGGGAGGTTAAAATTTCATGTTCTGAAGCTTCCCTGAAAAGTTATGGCACAATGCACAAAAACGCTTTTCAGCCTGAGATAAGGTGGGTTTCGGAACGCCAAACATAAAAGTGTTAATAACTTTGGAAAAACACTTCAGACAGTTTAGATTTGATGTGCAACTACTAGAAAGACCCTTTCTGCTATAGTGGGAGGTTAAAATTTCATGTTCTGAAGCTTCCCTGAAAAGTTATGGCACAATGCACAAAAACGCTTTTCAGCCTGAGATAAGGTGGGTTTCGGAACGCCAAACATAAAAGTGTTAATAACTTTGGAAAAACACTTCAGACAGTTAAGATTTGATGTGCAACTACTAGAAAGACCCTTTCTGCGATAGTGGGAGGTTAAAATTTCATGTTCTGAAGCTTCCCTGAAAAGTTATGGCACAATGCACAAAAACGCTTTTCAGCCTGAGATAAGGTGGGTTTCGGAACGCCAAACATAAAAGTGTTAATAACTTTGGAAAAACACTTCAGACAGTTTAGATTTGATGTGCAACTACTAGAAAGACCCTTTCTGCTATAGTGGGAGGTTAAAATTTCATGTTCTGAAGCTTTCCTGAAAAGTTATGGCACAATGCACAAAAACGCTTTTCAGCCTGAGATTAGGTGGGTTTCGGAACGCCAAACATAAAAGTGTTGATAACTTTTGAAAAACACTTCAGACAGCTTAGATTTGATGTGCAACTACTAGAAAGACCCTTTCTGCTATAGTGGGAGGTTAAAATTTCATGTTCTGAAGCTTCCCTGAAAAGTTATGGCACAATGCACAAAAACGCTTTTCAGCCTGAGATAAGGTGGGTTTCGGAACGCCAAACATAAAAGTGTTAATAACTTTGGAAAAACACTTCAGACAGTTTAGATTTGATGTGCAACTACTAGAAAGACCCTTTCTGCTATAGTGGGAGGTTAAAATTTCATGTTCTGAAGCTTTCCTGAAAAGTTATGGCACAATGCACAAAAACGCTTTTCAGCCTGAGATTAGGTGGGTTTCGGAACGCCAAACATAAAAGTGTTGATAACTTTGGAAAAACACTTCAGACAGTTTAGATTTGATGTGCAACTACTAGAAAGACCCTTTCTGCTATAGTGGGAGGTTAAAATTTCATGTTCTGAAGCTTTCCTGAAAAGTTATGGCACAATGCACAAAAACGCTTTTCAGCCTGAGATAAGGTGGGTTTCGGAACGCCAAACATAAAAGTGTTGATAACTTTGGAAAAACACTTCAGACAGCTTAGATTTGATGTGCAACTACTAGAAAGACCCTTTCTGCTATAGTGGGAGGTTAAAATTTCATGTTCTGAAGCTTCCCTGAAAAGTTATGGCACAATGCACAAAAACGCTTTTCAGCCTGAGATAAGGTGGGTTTCGGAACGCCAAACATAAAAGTGTTAATAACTTTGGAAAAACACTTCAGACAGTTTAGATTTGATGTGCAACTACTAGAAAGACCCTTTCTGCTATAGTGGGAGGTTAAAATTTCATGTTCTGAAGCTTCCCTGAAAAGTTATGGCACAATGCACAAAAACGCTTTTCAGCCTGAGATAAGGTGGGTTTCGGAACGCCAAACATAAAAGTGTTAATAACTTTGGAAAAACACTTCAGACAGTTTAGATTTGATGTGCAACTACTAGAAAGACCCTTTCTGCTATAGTGGGAGGTTAAAATTTCATGTTCTGAAGCTTCCCTGAAAAGTTATGGCACAATGCACAAAAACGCTTTTCAGCCTGAGATAAGGTGGGTTTCGGAACGCCAAACATAAAAGTGTTGATAACTTTCGAAAAACACTTCAGAGAGCTTAGATTTGATGTGCACCTACTAGAAAGACCCTTTCTGCTATAGTGGGAGGTTAAAATTTCATGTTCTGAAGCTTCCCTGAAAAGTTATGGCACAATGCGTAAAAACGCTTTTCAGCCTGAGATAAGGTGGGTTTCGGAACGCCAAACATAAAAGTGTTGATAACTTTGGAAAAACACTTCAGACAGTTTAGATTTGATGTGCAACTACTAGAAAGACCCTTTCTGCTATAGTGGGAGGTTAAAATTTCATGTTCTGAAGCTTTCCTGAAAAGTTATGGCACAATGCACAAAAACGCTTTTCAGCCTGAGATAAGGTGGGTTTCGGAACGCCAAACATAAAAGTGTTGATAACTTTGGAAAAACACTTCAGACAGCTTAGATTTGATGTGCAACTACTAGAAAGACCCTTTCTGCTATAGTGGGAGGTTAAAATTTCATGTTCTGAAGCTTCCCTGAAAAGTTATGGCACAATGCACAAAAACGCTTTTCAGCCTGAGATAAGGTGGGTTTCGGAACGCCAAACATAAAAGTGTTGATAACTTTCGAAAAACACTTCAGACAGCTTAGATTTGATGTGCACCTACTAGAAAGACCCTTTCTGCTATAGTGGGAGGTTAAAATTTCATGTTCTGAAGCTTCCCTGAAAAGTTATGGCACAATGCGTAAAAACGCTTTTCAGCCTGAGATAAGGTGGGTTTCGGAACGCCAAACATAAAAGTGTTGATAACTTTGGAAAAACACTTCAGACAGCTTAGATTTGATGTGCAACTACTAGATAGACCCTTTCTGCTATAGTGGGAGGTTAAAATTTCATGTTCTGAAGCTTCCCTGAAAAGTTATGGCACAATGCACAAAAACGCTTTTCAGCCTGAGATAAGGTGGGTTTCGGAACGCCAAACATAAAAGTGTTGATAACTTTCGAAAAACACTTCAGACAGCTTAGATTTGATGTGCACCTACTAGAAAGACCCTTTCTGCTATAGTGGGAGGTTAAAATTTCATGTTCTGAAGCTTCCCTGAAAAGTTATGGCACAATGCACAAAAACGCTTTTCAGCCTGAGATAAGGTGGGTTTCGGAACGCCAAACATAAAAGTGTTGATAACTTTGGAAAAACACTTCAGACAGCTTAGATTTGATGTGCAACTACTAGAAAGACCCTTTCTGCTATAGTGGGAGGTTAAAATTTCATGTTCTGAAGCTTCCCTGAAAAGTTATGGCACAATGCACAAAAACGCTTTTCAGCCTGAGATAAGGTGGGTTTCGGAACGCCAAACATAAAAGTGTTGATAACTTTTGAAAAACACTTCAGACAGCTTAGATTTGATGTGCAACTACTAGAAAGACCCTTTCTGCTATAGTGGGAGGTTAAAATTTCATGTTCTGAAGCTTCCCTGAAAAGTTATGGCACAATGCGTAAAAACGCTTTTCAGACTGAGATAAGGTGGGTTTCGGAACGCCAAACATAAAAGTGTTGATAACTTTGGAAAAACACTTCAGACAGTTTAGATTTGATGTGCAACTACTAGAAAGACCCTTTCTGCTATAGTGGGAGGTTAAAATTTCATGTTCTGAAGCTTTCCTGAAAAGTTATGGCACAATGCACAAAAACGCTTTTCAGCCTGAGATAAGGTGGGTTTCGGAACGCCAAACATAAAAGTGTTGATAACTTTTGAAAAACACTTCAGACAGCTTAGATTTGATGTGCAACTACTAGAAAGACCCTTTCTGCTATAGTGGGAGGTTAAAATGTCATGTTCTGAAGCTTCCCTGAAAAGTTATGGCACAATGCACAAAAACGCTTTTCAGCCTGAGATAAGGTGGGTTTCGGAACGCCAAACATAAAAGTGTTAATAACTTTCGAAAAACACTTCAGACAGCTTAGATTTGATGTGCACCTACTAGAAAGACCCTTTCTGCTATAGTGGGAGGTTAAAATTTCATGTTCTGAAGCTTCCCTGAAAAGTTATGGCACAATGCGTAAAAACGCTTTTCAGCCTGAGATAAGGTGGGTTTCGGAACGCCAAACATAAAAGTGTTGATAACTTTGGAAAAACACTTCAGACAGTTTAGATTTGATGTGCAACTACTAGAAAGACCCTTTCTGCTATAGTGGGAGGTTAAAATTTCATGTTCTGAAGCTTTCCTGAAAAGTTATGGCACAATGCACAAAAACGCTTTTCAGCCTGAGATAAGGTGGGTTTCGGAACGCCAAACATAAAAGTGTTAATAACTTTGGAAAAACACTTCAGACAGTTTAGATTTGATGTGCAACTACTAGAAAGACCCTTTCTGCTATAGTGGGAGGTTAAAATTTCATGTTCTGAAGCTTCCCTGAAAAGTTATGGCACAATGCGTAAAAACGCTTTTCAGCCTGAGATAAGGTGGGTTTCGGAACGCCAAACATAAAAGTGTTGATAACTTTGGAAAAACACTTCAGACAGTTTAGATTTGATGTGCAACTACTAGAAAGACCCTTTCTGCTATAGTGGGAGGTAAAAATTTCATGTTCTGAAGCTTCCCTGAAAAGTTATGGCACAATGCACAAAAACGCTTTTCAGCCTGAGATAAGGTGGGTTTCGGAACGCCAAACATAAAAGTGTTAATAACTTTGGAAAAACACTTTAGACAGTTTAGATTTGATGTGCAACTACTAGAAAGACCCTTTCTGCTATAGTGGGAGGTTAAAATTTCATGTTCTGAAGCTTCCCTGAAAAGTTATGGCACAATGCACAAAAACGCTTTTCAGCCCGAGATAAGGTGGGTTTCGGAACGCCAAACATAAAAGTGTTAATAACTTTGGAAAGACACTTCAGACAGTTTAGATTTGATGTGGAACTACTAGAAAGACCCTTTCTGCTATAGTGGGAGGTTAAAATTTCATGTTCTGAAGCTTCCCTGAAAAGTTATGGCACAATGCACAAAAACGCTTTTCAGCCCGAGATAAGGTGGGTTTCGGAACGCCAAACATAAAAGTGTTAATAACTTTGGAAAAACACTTCAGACAGCTTAGATTTGATGTGCACCTACTAGAAAGACCCTTTCTGCTATAGTGGGAGGTTAAAATTTCATGTTCTGAAGCTTCCCTGAAAAGTTATGGCACAATGCGTAAAAACGCTTTTCAGCCTGAGATAAGGTGGGTTTCGGAACGCCAAACATAAAAGTGTTGATAACTTTGGAAAAACACTTCAGACAGTTTAGATTTGATGTGCAACTACTAGAAAGACCCTTTCTGCTATAGTGGGAGGTTAAAATTTCATGTTCTGAAGCTTCCCTGAAAAGTTATGGCACAATGCACAAAAACGCTTTTCAGCCTGAGATAAGGTGGGTTTCGGGAAAGCCAAACATAAAAGTGTTAATAACTTTGGAAAAACACTTTAGACAGTTTAGATTTGATGTGCAACTACTAGAAAGACCCTTTCTGCTATAGTGGGAGGTTAAAATTTCATGTTCTGAAGCTTCCCTGAAAAGTTATGGCACAATGCACAAAAACGCTTTTCAGCCCGAGATAAGGTGGGTTTCGGAACGCCAAACATAAAAGTGTTAATAACTTTGGAAAAACACTTCAGACAGTTTAGATTTGATGTGCAACTACTAGAAAGACCCTTTCTGCTATAGTGGGAGGTTAAAATTTCATGTTCTGAAGCTTCCCTGAAAAGTTATGGCACAATGCACAAAAACGCTTTTCAGCCCGAGATAAGGTGGGTTTCGGAACGCCAAACATAAAAGTGTTGATAACTTTCGAAAAACACTTCAGAGAGCTTAGATTTGATGTGCACCTACTAGAAAGACCCTTTCTGCTATAGTGGGAGGTTAAAATTTCATGTTCTGAAGCTTCCCTGAAAAGTTATGGCACAATGCGTAAAAACGCTTTTCAGCCTGAGATAAGGTGGGTTTCGGAACGCCAAACATAAAAGTGTTGATAACTTTGGAAAAACACTTCAGACAGTTTAGATTTGATGTGCAACTACTAGAAAGACCCTTTCTGCTATAGTGGGAGGTTAAAATTTCATGTTCTGAAGCTTTCCTGAAAAGTTATGGCACAATGCACAAAAACGCTTTTCAGCCTGAGATAAGGTGGGTTTCGGAACGCCAAACATAAAAGTGTTGATAACTTTGGAAAAACACATCAGACAGTTTAGATTTGATGTGCAACTACTAGAACGACCCTTTCTGCTATAGTGGGAGGTTAAAATTTCATGTTCTGAAGCTTTCCTGAAAAGTTATGGCACAATGCACAAAAACGCTTTTCAGCCTGAGATAAGGTGGGTTTCGGAACGCCAAACATAAAAGTGTTGATAACTTTTGAAAAAC